>NW_026652279.1:30386895-30528198 GCF_009828535.3 Hylobates moloch
AAGAGTGAAACTCTATCTCAAAAAATAAATAAATAAAAATTAAAAAAATAAAGAGAAAGTGAGGCAAGGTGGGAATACTTTTGCTGAAACATATGCAAGGAAGTCTTGTTGAAAGATTGCTGAGCAGCGATGTTAAGAAAGAGCTTCAGGAAACATGGGGTGAGGACACCTCACTGTCAGATGGTCACCATTAGCAAATAGCTCACCCCAATTCTTTCTTGTTGTGATGTAGAAATGACAGGTTGGTTTCTAACAGTAATTCCAATAGAAATCCAACAGTAATTGCAATTGACTTTTATTTTATTATTATTTATTTTTTTTTTTCTTTTTTTGAGATGGAGTCTCGCTCTTGTCGCCCAGGCTGGAGCGCAGAGGCACGATCTCAGCTCACTGCAACCTCTGCCTCCCGGGTTCAAGTGATTCTCCTGCCTCAGCCTCCCCAGTAGCTGGGACTACAGGTGTGTGCCACTGTGCCTGGCTAATTTTTGTATTTTTAGTACAGACCGGGCTTCTCCATGTTGGTCAGCCTGGTCTCGAACTCCCGACCTCAGGTAATCTGTCCACCTCGGCCTCCCAGAGTGTTGGGATTACAAGCATGAGCCACCGTGCCCGGCCTTTCTTTCTTTTCTTTTTTTTTTTTCTTTTTTTTTTGAGATGGAATCTCACTCTGTCGCCCAGGCTGGAGTGCAGTGGCACGATCTCAGCTCACTGCAACCTCTGCCTCCAGGGTTCAAGTGATTCTGTTGCCTCGGCCTTCTGAGTAGCTGGGACTACAGGCATGCGCCGCCATGCCCGGTTAATTTTTGTATTTTTAGTAGAGACGGGGGTTTCACCATGTTGGCCAGGCTGGTCTCGATCTCTTGACCTCGTGATCTGCCTGCCTCGGCCTCCCAAGGTGCTGGGATTACAGGTGTGAGCCACTGCCTGGCCACTTTCTTTAATTAACTCATTTGATCCTCAAATCAACCCAAATGATGGAGGCGCTGTTAGTGCCTCCATTTCCGAGGTGTGGAAGCAGAGGCATAGAGAGAGCGGGCAGCTTGCTCATAGTCACGCAGCTGATAAGAAGTGGAGCCAGGATTGGAATGCAGGCCTTCTAGCTCCAGGCCCTGCAGATAAAGCCATGGCCTGGTCCAGCCCCTCACTATACTAACTTCAGTGTTTACTCAGCTGACCTGCAGAAGGCCCGCCCTGGCCACACAGCCTTAGCCCTCTCTTGACCTCAGCCTTGCCCTTGACGCCACCACCACCACTGCCCAGCACAAAGCACGGCTCCTGACCCTGCTTGTCTTTGCAGATAAACAATGGGTGATTTTTTTAGTACAATTACATCCCACGCAGCTCCTTCCTTCTTTTGGGAGCCCTTCCCTGTTTTCCTCTTACCACTCCTTCAAGATGCTTGAGGAAGCCTCAGGATGCCACTTCCAGGGAGCCCATCCTGATCATCCCTATCCTCTCCACCGGAGTAAGGCCTTCTGTGAGCTTCCTCAGCACTGGCCCCACTCTGGCCCTGGTCTGAGCCTGTGCTTCACCACACTGAGCTCAGAAGCATAGGGGTGGGCTGAAGGCCTCCCAGAGTTCCAGCACCACAGAGATGAATGCAAGATTGCAAGGTCCAACAGCAGGAAACCTCAGCTTCTGTCATCTTTTCTGTCCTCAGAATAATTTTGGTCCCTGTCCCAGCCTGTCCCTGACCAACCAGAGTTGACTCCTCTGGCGTGGACTGGAGCAGAGACAGAGAATTGGGGTGGCTGGTTCCTGGAGGGGCTTGCAGGAACAAAATCCATGTAGGAATTTTGGCTCAACACCTCTCAAGACCCACCTAGAAGAAAGCGCATGCCACGTGTAGGAAGTTGTCCAAGGGAAATAACCAGGCAAGGGCAGAGCTGTCTGCACCAGGACGTTCATTTCAGCATTGTTGATGACACTGACACATTGGAAGCAAGCTGGGTGCCCCTTAACTGGGGATGGGTGAGGCCACCAATGCCACATCTATGCCTCTGCTGCAGCCTCCGTCGCTCTCTGCTGATCAGTCATGATAGCCACACGCCCTCAGCCTGAAACCCTTGAATGGTTGTGCCTGTACCTGGAACACTCTACCCGACCTGCCCGTCCTCACTTGGCTACCATTTACTCCTCAAATGCCAGCCCAGTCATCACTTCCCTGTGAGATCCCTCCCTGACCAGGTCAAATCCCCCAATAACATGTGTCTTCTTCCAGGAACTTGTCACATCGGCCATGGTCTGTGTACAGAGTGAAGCTTGGTGTATCTTTCCCCCCTAGTTGGACTGTAAACTCTATTAAGGTAGCAATGGATCTGCTTTATTTCCCAGTGTAAACTCAGAACCTAGAAAAGTGCCTGGAACACAATAGGCACTTAATATTTGTTGAATGAATGTCTGATGAATGACTAATGGATAGAGGCCCGTATTTATTGGCAGGGCACACACAGGAAGAGTCCTGGAGGAAAGAGCAGCATGCTGAAGTGGAGTCACAATCAGCAAAGGGGCTGCAGGTGATGCCTCTGTTCTTCTTGCTTATCTGTATTTTCTGCTTCAATTAACTCCCATTACTCTGTGATTAGAAAAGTGCACACCTGGGGGCTTGTTGAAATGCAGATTCTGATTCAGCAGGTCTGGGGCCGGAGAGTCAGCCTTTCTAGTGAGCTCCCTGGGTGCCGGGGCTGAGGACCCAGTGTGAGCAGCGAGGTTGAAGAGTGTCGCATGAAGAGGAGAAGGTGGTTAGAGAGCCAGAGAAAAGGGGAAGAGAGGGAAGGGGAAGGGGCAGAAGAGCAGTCACACAGGTGGTGAGGCCTCTGGTCATCTGTCAGCCCCCAGTGCAGGTGCCAGGCAAGGGAGAGAAGAATGCCCGGACACTGCCCTGAAGCTTCCCAGGGCACAGTGGATGAGAGGATGGAAGGAGGCCCTGCGTCGTGGAGGGTGGATGGAGAGATGGTCAGCTCGGGGCAGCACTGCTGGGTGGGGTGGCAGGTGTAGTTCGGGGATTAGGAGCCCCACATTTGACTTTTTCTCGGGCATCTCCTAGTGACTTGCTCTCCACAGGCCTGGCTCCATGTCCCTCTCTCACATGTCCCCAGTCAGGCAGGGAGAAGTGACAAGTTCGTAGCGTCTTTCAGACCCCAGTGGCAGTATTTGTTGGTTACACTGGGCTGGACTTTGAGGAGGGGAAGACCCCTGTCCCACTGGTGCAGCGGTGGCTCTGAGGCCCCCACCTCCCTCCTGCTGAGGGCAGAGCAGCCCCTGGAGTTCAGCACATCTGCTCCCTGAGAGCTCGGCTGATGGGGCAGACTGGGGCCTGGGTGCTGGGTCCTTTCTTTGCCGGGACTCCCAGTAGGCAAGGGATGGGAACCAAGCGGGCAGAGCCTGGCAGGACAGTCAGAACTAGAAGCAGAAGCCTGGGCCTGTTCCTACTGCTCCTTGGGGTGGCAGGGGGAGCCGTGTTACAAGACAAACAGGCAGCGGCAAGGCAAATTGCACATTTTCCCCAAATACAGGCCCGTCCACGGCCCCGGGCTACAGTCATCCCCTCAGCTGCCACGGAGGGGAATGCATCCCCTCCACACACTTACCCCTCGAATAAACTTCCTAGCCCAGCTCCAAACACGCCACCTGCTCAGGCACCATCCATGCCTCCCCACTGCCTACAGGAGAGGGCTGACTTCTTTTTCGTTCTCTTAAAGAATTTGAGCAAAACTATACCCCCCAACATTTTAAGTCGACATCTGTAACTTCATCCTGTTTAATGTTATACTTTCATTAATAGGAACTAGAAAATATTAAACATTGTGGCTGGGCATGGTGACTCACGCCTGTAATCCCAGCACTTTGGGAGGCTGAGGTGGGCAGATCGCCTGAGGTCAGGAGTTCAAGACCAGCCTGGCTAACATGGTGAAATCCTGTCTCTACTAAAAATACAAAAATTAGCCGGCGTGGTGGCGGGCACCTGTAATCCCAGCTACTCAGGAGGCTGAGGCAGAGAATTGCTTGAACCTGGGAGGCGGAGGTTGCAGTGAGCTGAGATCTTGCCATTGCACGCTAGCCAGGGTGAAAACAGCAAGACTCCGTCTCAACAAAAAGAATATATATATATATATATATATATATATATATATATACAATGAGGGCTAAATGTAATTGGAAAACGTTATGATACAACTTGATGAAATAGCTCTCAATTATCAAATTAACTCACTCAGAATCTGAAGTTATGTGAACCTTTATTGAGTGAATTGTATCCATTTTGCATTTCCAAATGTGGGAACCCTAACAGAGGCCAATCACACTGAGTCGATATCGCTGGCTTCTGCTCCCCAGCTGTTGTGAATTCAGAGCATCTCAGCCCAGCTGAGCTGCCGCCAGGTGATGCTCCAAGATGAGGAATGACCCAGGTATCCCACAGCAGGACCTCTGGCCTCTCTGGGGGCCCAGGAGCTTTGAATGCCCAGGGCAACAGGGCAATATGCCATAACTCCATTGTAAACAGGTGAGAAGGTGAACCTAGGCTGCTGCCTGGAAATCCTCACTGCTTAAGACTGTCCCTGCAGGAGCCTAGAAGTTTCTGACCTTGCCTCCAATTGCCCCTCCCCCCCCCCCTGAGATGCCCCTTGTTCCAGCCCCATTCCAACTTCACCCCCTCCCAGAGCCTCCTCCACCCCATCAACAGGGTGCAGTCTCTTCTTCAAGGCTCCAGCACCTTCCATTCTGTGAAGGTCCTTTGAGCCTGGACTGTCTCTCTCGCTGCCCCGCATGGAGGAGCCCCACCTGACTCAGAGCTCTGCCCCTTCCCAGCCTGCCCCCAGGACGCTGCTAGCACATAACGTGAGCTAAAGAATGGCAGTGGAATAAATACATGGGCAGGCAGGCATCAGAAGCAGATGCCAACGTCCCTAGGAGGCGATAATGGCAACTCAACTATCTGGGCTTGGAGACAAAATTATCCACCTGGCAGCCAACAGGAATCGGCCTCCAGCTCAGGTGCCTAAGAAACAGCTCTTAATAATTTTCCTTTAATTTAGAACTTGAGCCTTAATTCCCCTCCCACATTCTGGCTAAAACTGCCATTTCAGTTTTTCCTTAAAACTTAACAAGGGTTGGCCGGGCGCGGTGGCTCATGCCTGTAATCCCATCACATTGGGAGGCTGAGGTGGGTGGATCACGAGCTCAGGAGATCAAGACCATCCTGGCTAACACCGTGAAACCCCGTCTCTACTAAAAATACAAAAAATTAGCCGGGCGTGGTGGCGGGCGCCTGTAGTCTCAGCTACTCAGGAGGCTAAGGCAGGAGAATGGCGTGAACCCGGGAGGCGGAGCTTGCAGTGAGATCGCACCACTGCACTCCAGCCTGGGCGACAGAGCAAGACTCCATCTCAAAACAAACAAACAAAAACTTAACAAAGGGATTACATTGTCGCATTTAACTGCCCTCCCCTCAACACTCACACACAATCCACTTGCCCACTGCACCCAGGAAGTGGATGCAGGTGGTCAGAACTGCAACTGTCACCTGCTCCTTTGCCATTTTAAGATACTTCAGCTCCAAACCCATGATATTGAGGGGAAAAACAGAAACCTAACATGCACAGGCCGGGTGCAGTGGCTCACGCCTGTAATCCCAGCACTTTGGGAGGGCAAGGCTGGTGGATCACGAGGTCAGGAGTTTGAGACCAGCCTGACCAACATGGTGAAATCCCGTTTCTACTAAAAATACAAAAATTAGCTGGGTGTGGTGGCACGCACCTGTAATCCCAGCTACTCAGGAGGCTGAGGCAGGAGAATTGCTTGAATCCAGGAGGCGGAGGTTGCAGTGAGCCGAGATTGCACCACGGTACTCCAGCCTGGGTGACAGAGTGAGACTCTGTCAAAAAAAAAAAAAGAAAGAAAGAAACATGCACAGCCTCTTCTAGCCACTCCCTTTTCTCTTCCTCTGTGTTTGTCCTGGGCAAGTTGCCAGGGAAAAGCTGAGACCATCTTTGAACATGGGTGAGCTAAAGCCAGTCCTTCCCCATCTCTGCAATGACGGTTTGGAGTAGACTGGGACAACGGTGGCCTCCTCTGCTCTGCCTGCACACGCTGACTGGTGGTGACCACCTGGATGCTGGGTTGTAAGGAGCGCTGAGGGAGTCCTGCTTCTGCAGGGATGCGAACGAACAATATCTGATGGGAGCGACGAGCAATATCTGCTAGGGCCAGAGGAGGCAGTGTGGAGACACACATGCCCGGCTTTTACCAAGTAGGAAGAAATTCAGACATTGAAAACTGGTGGCCAGGTGGGGCTTCGTGGCTCATGCCTGTAATCCCAGCAGTTTGGGAGGCTGAGGCGGGAGAATCACTTGAGCCTGTGAGATCGAGGCTGTAGTGGGCTGAGACTGTGCTACTGCACTGGGTGACAGAGTGAGACTGTCTCAACAACAACAACACATACAACGCAACAATAGCAAAACACATACAAAAAACTGGTGGCCCAAGGACAGTTGTTTTGCCTCACTGTGGGTTGTTTTTTATAGTTTTTAAAACTTGAATTTTATTTCCATTATTTATCTATTAGGTTTTATCCCAAGAAAGCTGGATGAGGGGAGTCTGGAAAACCAGAGGAATTGGCCCCAGTGGGGCTTTGTTCCCATCTGGCCACAGCAGCTGGAGCCAAGCGGGCAAGGCCATGCAGTCCAGGTCACCAGCATCTACCTCTGACACCCTGGCTGGGGTGTGTCTACCTGGCCTGGCAGCATCCATGTTTGTGACCCCTAGACTTGATTATTGATTTGTTTCTGTTGGTCCAGCGAGTGGCAGAGGGGACTGCTGCTAAGAAACAACTCCTGGAGAAGGTGTGTCACGGTCCCCAAGAGACTGGGGATGGCTGCCCTGGACCACCTAGGGAGACAAAGGAAGAAAAGTTCACATTTATTGAGCATCAAATGTTTGCTCACCACTGTTGTGGGTTGTGGTGGGGGGAGGGGTGGTTCAACACAGGAATTCATTATGCTCACGAGGCAATGCTGTGAAGGAGGTCACATAATTACCATTTTGCAAACAGGGAAACTGAGGCTCAAACACGAAGATTCCAAGGTCATCCAGCAGGTGAGTGGCAGAGGCAGGATTTGCTTTGCACCTGGGCCCCGTCCACCAGGCTCACTGGCCACTGCTCTTGCCCCCTGACTCTCCCCCGTCCACTGAGAAGGACCCCGACAAGGAAGCTACTATGCTTGAAAGCAAGGAAGCAAGGGGTCTTTCAGATTCCACTTTCCTGGTTTTTGTCAGTGGCCTTTATGGGCTTTCAGTGAAGCCTCTCCAAATGAAAGTGGTTGCCTGATGAGCTATGAAATCTTCCACAGAGGTTCATTTGCTAATTACATACAACATAAAACTTAACAAAGTGATAGACGATCACCCAGCCTGTGGCCTCAGGTTTTTCTTCTTTTTTTTTTTGAGACAGAGTCTCGCTCTGTCGCCCAGGCTGGAGTGCAGTGGTGCAATCTTGGCGCAATCTCGGCTCACTGCAAGCTCCGCCTCCCGGGTTCACACCATTATCCTGCCTCAGCCTCCTGAGTAGCTGGGACTACAGGCGCCCGCGACCATGCCTGGCTAATTTTTTTTGTATTTTTAGTAGGGACGGGGTTTCACTGTGTTAGCCAGGATGGTCTCAATCTCCTGACCCTGTGATCCACCGCCTCGGCCTCCCAAAGTGCTGGGATTAGAGACGTGAGCCACCGTGCCAGGCCTTTTAATTTTTATGAAAAACATTTTTCCTTGTAAAAAATATTTTTCTATGTTAAAGTTTTTTATGTTAAAAGTTATTATTTTTTTTTTTTTGGGATGGAGTCTTGCTCTGGTGTGATCTTCGCTCGCTGCAACCTCCACCTCCCAGGTTCAAGTGATTCTCCTGCCTCAGCCTCCTGAGTAGCTGGGATTATAGGCACATGCCGGGCTGATTTTTTTATTTTTAGTAGAGACCGGGTTTCACCATATTGGCCAGGCTGGTCTCGAACTCTTGACCTCAAGTAATCTGCCTGCCTCATCCTCCTAAAGTGGTGGGATTATAGGCGTGAGCCACCATGCCCAGCAAAAGTTTTTCCTTATGATTATAAAATAATTCATGAGACAGTCCACAGCTGAGCTGGTCTGAGGGAAGTGGGTGCAAGGCTCCCACAGTGGATGCCCCTACCCAGGAGGGCAGAAGGTACACAACGGGGGAGCAAACTCTGGTGCCAGTCAACCAGGATTTGAATCCTGGTTCTGCCACTTGCCAGCGTGTGACCAGGCGAGTGGCTTCACCTTGGCCTCGGTTTCACCATCTATAGGTGGATGGGCCTGCCTCCTAGGGCTGTGGTGGGGATGAAGTGAGCTGGTGACTGGAAATGCTCAGCATGTGCTAGCAGGTGGTGTGCAGGAAACAGTGGTGGCTTTGAGCATTCGCCCCGCCTCTCGGCTTCTTCCAACCATCTACACAGATCTACACAGACTGCTGGGAGCCATGCTGGTGGCCAGAGGTGGTTCTGTCAAGTTGGCTTCGTTTGGCGCTGGCCCAGATGGCTTGGAGTTGGCTGAGAGGAGTGGTTTGGAAGAGACTGAGTCAGCCCTCTCTGTTTTCTGTCCTGTGGTCCCTCCCTTCAGCCAATTCTCCCCTGGGCTGTGTCTGGTGGGCACTCTCAGCCTGTTCTGAGTTTCAGCCTCCACCCGCCCCCCTGGACCCTGCTCCTCTCCACACTGACCTGAGGCTCAAGATGTTCCAGAAAGTAGAACCCAGAGTTGGGGAAACCTAGAATCACATTCCTTCATGGGGGTTCACTCATGCATTCATTCCACAAACCATCCTGAGAACATCCCTCCCACTGTGGCCCTGCCATAGGGCTGCAACAGAGGATGAGGCTGGGCAGGATGGTTTCATGTGGGCACAGGACTCACAATGATGGAGCGATGTGTCCTGTGGAGCCACATTCCCATCCACTCCCACAGCAGCCTCTAGTGTGTGGCTGACCACACCCTTGCCCAGAGAAGGAGATAGGAGCGCAGGAGGGGCAGGCCCGGCATCGCACAGCCTTGCTGTGCCCCGTCCTCAGAGGCTCCTGACTGGGTGCCTGGCTAGGCCTGAGGCCAGGGATGCCCAGGACACCCTGTCCCAGCAGGATGGGCTGAGAGGGCCCAGAGGGAATCCGCAAAAGGAGGGAACGTGAGAGACGGAAAACATCTGCCTTCACTGGATTCAGCCAGAAGGGAACCATAGCATGTTTCTTATCTGTCACGGGTTGCTGCAACACTGCTGCCTACCACGCTGTCCCCAAGAACCATCACTCTTTTCATAGCCATGGGCTGCAGGCCAGGTGATCCGGGATGGGCAGGTCCCTTGCAGGTGTCCTTCCTCCTGCTTGGATCTGCAGCTACCTGGGCTTCCTGATTACTACATCAATGGCAGGGGCACGAGGAGGGTGAGGGATGCCCAGCACTGACCCATGGTCCTTCTCACCCATGCCAACCAAAGCAAGTCACATGACCACACTTAGCCTCAATGGGCAGAAGGAACTGCAAAGGCATGTGGGAGAGGGCATGCGCAGAGGGAGGCTGAGGGTTTGGGGACAGACCCTCAGGAAGCACCTGCTTCCTGCTGGGAGCCACTCTGGGTGGGTGGTGGGTAGGACACATGTCAGGAGGGCCCCTTTGCAGGTGAGGAAACTACTGTGGCCCAGAGAGATAAATAATTTCTCTCCAGCCCCAGAACAAGGTGGGCCTAGGCTCCTGGTCACCTGATTGCTAAGTTCTCACCAGCCTAGACCTGTGCTACCCACCCCTGACGCCCCAGGTTCAGTGCTCCCTGCTAGTGAGTGTTCGCAGACTTTGTGATGTAACATTTCCAGGATGCGGCCGGGTGCCATGGCGGGCTCACGCCTATAATCCCAGCACTTTGGGAGGCCGAGGTGGGCGGATCACGAGCTCAGGAGATCGAGACCATCCTGGCTAACACGGTGAAACCCCGTTTCTACTAAAAATACAAAAAATTAGCTGGGCGTGGTGGTGGGCGCCTGTAGTCCCAGCTACTCGGGAGGCTGAGGCAGGAGAATGGTGTGAACCTGGGAGGCGGAGCTTGCAGTGAGCCGAGATCACATCACTGCACTCCAGCCTGGGCGACAGAGGAGACTCCATCTCAAAAACGAACAAACAAATGAAAAACAAAAACAAAACAAAACAAAACAAAAACATTTCCAGGATGCAGGAATGCACATGTGAGCAGGCACAAAGACACACAGAGAAACAGAGAATAAGAGTTCACTTTTGGCCAGACTTAAGAATTCTAGAGAAAAAACAATCTATATGATATACTATATTTTTAGTGCTAAATGGTGCTAAAAGCCTTTTCTGGCAACCATTAGAGATACAGAGTCGCTTGGTTAGCTTGGGAGCAGAAAGCTGAACTGTGTGGCATCACCTGGTTTTGTCAACGTGCCTTCTTGGGCACTCACTTGCTAGCAAGATCTGGCTGCGTCCAGATGCACTTGCATTTGCCAACCTGAATGTGCTTGAAAATGATGCTCACCCTTTAGGGTGAATAAAGCTCAGACCTCCAGCTCTGCCAGGCCCCAGAGTATCACAGATGGAAGAAACCATCACCATGAGACAGAAATCTCAGCAATGATCACACCCTCTTAAAAAACCACATAGAGCTTTATTAAATAAACCAAGTAGAAAGGCTCCTATTTACATCCAGGTTGTCAGTTTGAGCTCAAGTAATATGCAAGGCACAATTCTTACTTTCTCCAGCTTTAGAAAAATCAACCACATGGCCCAGCCCTGAAGGACTGAAGGGAGCTTGTGCGGGATCTTATCATCCTGGACTCTCCACACAGCGTCCATGCATGGATGGCCATGGGCATGAGTCTCTGGATCTCCCTGAGGGTGGCCCAGCCTCAGCCTGGAGCACAGGGGCCTGTGATCTGAGAATCTCAGATCCAGAATTAGGAGCTGGGAAGAGAAGACTTTTCCAAGGGTCTCCTCCCCCAGCCCCTGGGGAGTCCCTTCTGGATGGGCAGGCCCTGGGCTGGTGGCCGCCCTCCATCTTTGGCCCAGGCCAGGCTCTAGGGCCTGCTGGGAAGCTGCCTGGGGCCCTGCGCCTGATGAGCTGCCATGAAAGTGGCCGCCTCTCACACTGGCAGGCGGTGGCTCAGATCTGCTGAGGTTCTGGAGTGGCACAGGAACAGGAGGAGCAAATGACACTGGGTCTTTGTGCTGAGGCACGACACAGCGGCTTTCCGAAACACACACACACAGAAAATACAACTCCTGCTGCCATCTCAAGGACATTTTCCTAAGGACAGTCCTGGTGTCCTGATGGAGTGAAAGGGATCACACTTGGGATGTCCCAGCAGGGCCTAAGCCAAGTCCACCAGATGTCTCAACAGCTTATGAAACAAAAACAGAGGACTGAAGTCTGTTCACAGTGGCCCGTGGTCGGGCAGCAGCCCTGGGTGAGCTCCCTTGTTCTCCAGCCTCTCGCTCACCCAGCGCTTGGCTATCCTGGCCTCCAGGTGCTGGTTCCTGAGGCTTCCCTTGTGGCAGTGGGGCAGATACAGGGACACTCACGTCCCATTGCTCCCCCAAAGTCCTAGCAGCAGCCAGACTAGGGGAAAAGTAAGTTTTCACAGGGGGAAAAACCCTACCAAAAAACCCCCTAAAGTAACTGGACAATCCTTTCCCTGAGACCACTACAGTAGCATCACCTACAGACAACTTCTAACTGCTCAAAGTCCTGAGAAGGGAGAGATTTTAGCAAGGCTAGGAAAATAAAAATGCAACAGCACATTGTCCAGAAACCCTAGACAACCATGCAAAAAGGAATGAGCCAAAAAGTCTTAGCTTGGTAAGACTGGAAAGGAAAAAAACCACACATTTAAGACTCCTACATAAAAGAATGAGCTAATGGGCAGAGCTGAAACTACAGCTCTGTGTGAACAGAGACGGCAGTGAAGCTGGCCTGGGGCTGGGGCACTTGTCTGGAGGGGCTTGTTCCAGTGTGAATGCAGCAGGGATGTCCCATCTTGGGGGCGCACGAGGCTCGGCTGAGACCCATCGTCCGGGAACCTTCACGTGGCCTAGTGGGAGGCATAGGCTGGGCTCCACAGCCCTGAGGGAGGGCTGGCTTTGCGAGCAGGAGGCAGTGCATCGGGAGATGTGGGTGATGAGGCAGCGAAATCTAGGGTAGGAAGAGAGACAATGTGAGCAGCAGAGCCAGGGAGAGCGGCACACTCCTCAGTTACACAGCCAGCATTCAGCAGGTGCCTGCCTCGCCCAGGACACACTCATAGTGATGCCCCGAGGCCTCCCCGGCCAGCAGGGGAAAGTCCACGGGCACCTGCTGAGCTGGCCTCATTCACACAGAGAGGCCTGGGACGCCACCCTAACACCCAGGAGCACAGAGCCTTCCGGGGAGAACATGCCTCAAGTTTCAGGACCACAGCAGCATCTGTCCAGGGGGCATGAGGCAAGGAGGCCCCGTGCATCTGAATGCAATGCAGCCTCGGGCAAGAGAGCCACAGGAACAAAGACCCCGAGGGGAGCAGCGATTCTGCAGTGCTCCGGAGACCTTGCAGAGATCCAGGTGTGGCTCCCAAAACCCAGGGAGGAACACGCTGAGAGAGGCAGCCTAGAAAGGGCACGCACCTGCTGCCAGAGCAGCTGCAGAAGGCAGCAGAGCCGCGAGGAGGCCGAACACCCATGGCCTCCCCTGGGTACCACTTCACAGGTGGAGAAGTCGTCCGGCAGAAGGCAACGGTGTGTGGGCTCTCCTTACCCAGGAAAGTGCTTCTACCCACACAACTGGGTCTTCTTTCAAAAAAATTCAGGGACCCCCCTGAAGCTGGTCCACGGGCCCCCATGTCAGCAGTCACGAGCTCAAGGACTCTTTGTATAGGGGAGAGAACCCTCAAATGGGAATCAGGAGACATTAAAGGGCCTTCGCGTACAGCAGTACAGGCTGGGCACTGCATTGTTTGAGAGAGAAACTGCATTCACACAGTGAGGTGCTCCCTGGAGCGGTGCAGAGTCACCAGGGCTTCGGGGTCACCAAAAAGATAGTTGGACCATTGAAATAAATGAATTTGCCCCTTCTGGGAAATTTCTCATCAGAACTACCCAGAATCCCCACCTGTGAGTCAGCTCGTCCAACCCCAGCTTAGAGCCTTCTGAGGCAGCCTCAGCAAGTGGGCATCTGGTCCTAGCATGTACTCCTGCCTAGACAGAGCTCCTTGCTGCCCATACCTCCACCCAGCATGGCTCTACCTGGGGAAAGCTCTTGCTGAACCAGGACTGGCAGCCCCTCTGCCCCGACCCTCCTGGCTCCCACGTCTGTTCTCTGGGCCTCAGGCTCCTTTGGCCCAGGCAAGGGCCTGTTGAGACTTAGGGTTCAGGAGCCTTGACCCCTCCCCCAGGGCTCTTCTCTTTCTCAGCAGCTCTGCCTGGTTGTGCCTGCAGGGGGGCTACTCACAGTGGGGGCTGTGCCCAGGGCTGGCTCGAGGCGTGAGGGCTGCAGGCACAGCAAGATCCCGGGGCGTGCAGACAGCGTGGTAGGCTGCAAGAGCACATGGTTGGTTAGAGCAGGTCGGGGCAGGGGAACAGACCCAGAGATACACGCAGCCTCCTCACCTATAATCATGACCGCTGTCCCAGCCAACAGGGCAAAGAGCGTGAAGAACATGACCTGGTAGGAATCCAGGAAGTGCTGAAAGAGGCTGGCTCCATCTGCCATCAATGGGAAGATGAGTTACCAAAACCACCAGGCCCACTGTGGTGTCCCATCATGTTCCTGCACTACTGTACATCTATAGGGCAGTCCACAGGCCCCTCTTAGACGTAAGGATGGTGGTCTCAGAGGGCCAGGCCACCTGCTGGAGGCCCGGGCCCACAGCTGTTCTTGGTACCCTGGCACTTCTTCTCCTGGTGCAGGCTGCTGAGCAGAGGAGGGGCAGAGCCCCTGTGGCTGCCATGTTGAGAACAGATGGGAAAGCTGGGGAACTAAAGCCTGCATCATGGCCCCAGTGAGCAGAGATCACTTTGAGGGACATTCTGCATTTCTGACTCCTCCATTTCTTCACCTCAGGTTTCTACTGATAGCCAGGACCACTCCTGCCTGTCCCTCCCCACCCTGGTCTGTCCCAGATGATGTCGTTCCACAACTCACAAGGACCGGGCCCACGGCGATCCATCACAAAAGCCACTGTCACTGGGATGGCAATGGCTTGGCTGGTCACGGAGCTGGAGAAGGTCAGGGTAGTGGACAGAGGTCCCTGGCTGCCAGCCGCGGGGTCCGAGATGCCGACTGTGTATGTGATGAAGCTGGGCCACCCAAGAGACTTCTCCTTTGCGAATGCCAGCACGGCTGGGGACCCGGATTTCACCTGGAAGAGACATCAGAGCTGGGGGTGCACATTCTGCAGAGTGGAGAGACCACTAAGTGGGGCCTCAGGACCCCGAGGTGGGGGGACTGCTCTGCATGGCCCATCTCTGGAAGCACCCCCGCTTCAGCCTGACATGCTGGGCTTCCCTCCTGGGGCCTAAGGGGTACAGGTGGGGACCTCTGCCCAGGTCACACCTCATGGGCAGGTAATGACACCTGGGCACTGCTCATGGATGGCATGTAGTCTACAGAGTCGGGAAGCCCTGTCCATACTCAGGGTATTTTTTGAGGGAAGGAGAAATCAATATGAATGTCAGAATCAAATTCAAGCTCATTTAGTTCTAATCAACTGCTGCTTACAAAAAGGCTAAACCAGGCCGGGCACGGTGGCTCACGCCTGTAATCTCAACACTTTGGGAGGCTGAGGCGGGCGGATCATGAGGTCAGGAGACTGAGACCATCCTGGCTAACACGGTGAGACCTCATCTCTATTAAAAATACAAAAAATTAGCCAGATGTGGTGGCAGGCGCCTGTAGTCCCAGCTACTCAGGAGGCTGAGGTGGGAGAACGACGTGAACCCAGGAGGTGGAGATTGCAGTGAGCCAAGATAAGATAGCACCACTGCACTCCAGCCTGGGCACCAGAGCAAGACTCCGTCGGCTGAGGCACGAGAATGGCGTGAACCTGGGAGGTGGAGCTTGCAGTGAGCCGAGATTGCACCACTGCACTCCAGCCTGGGCGACAGAGCAAGACTCTATAAAAAAGCTAAACCAACACACGAAGTATCACCAAGCACCAGCTCTCCAAGGCAGCAGCCCAAGCTCTGCTCACGGCTGGTCTCCAGCAGCCGCCAGCGGGCCGGCCCTCCTCCCTCATCAGTGATGCTGGGCATTTCCTGCCTCTGCGGGAGAACACACGGTCACGCTGGCTGCAGTAAGGCAGGAGGAGGAGCAGGAGGAAGTGCCGAGGAACTCCTTGGTTCTCTCACCCCAGAACTCTTCCCAGCCTGCCAGGCTCCGGGCCTGAGGGATCATTCACCCCCCAATCCCACCCCATGGCTTAGTCATGGGGTAAGTGAGGCCTGGAGAGAGGGGACTTGTCCCAGCAGGGATTAGGGCTTTCCTCCCTGCTCTGTGGTGGATGCTCCTGCACTGAATTCTGCCATGCCACGCACCACACGCTCACTGGCACCTTTTCTGGGTTCTCAGTGCTGCCCCCACAAGCTTAACTTGTAGCTGGGGAAGACCAGCAGAGGTGGGAACAATTAATACAATCACGCAGCCTGAGAGACAGCAATAGTGCTATGGAAGAAGAAAAGAGTACTTCAACTTAAAAATTCTAATTGTAAAAATAAATTTTAAAGAGAGCTGGCCCAGGACATCCATGCCACATTCCCTCTTCCTCCAGGGCCTTCCTTCCTGACGCCCCGACTCCGGCCTGGCCTGAGGCATGCAGATGCCACTCACCTCCAAGTTCTCCAGAACCTCTGGGGCACCAAAGACCCTGACCTCGGAGCTGGTGTAGTGGTTGCTCAAAAGGATTTCAGCCTGGTCGGCGAAGAGACCTGGGCTGAAGGGCACCTCAGCCCCCACCTGCTCTGTGGAGAAGTGGCTGCTGGAGAGGGAGGCAGTGACCACCAGAGCTGTCTTCTTCATGCTCAGGTGCTTCCGCTGCTTGTCCGTCAGCCTGTGCATTGTGATTGAGCAGAAATACTGGCCTGCGGAGACAAGGGTGTATTGTCTTTTCCCCTCTCCTGCCTGTGCACTGATGTCATTTCTTCTCCCTGCTTCTCTAACCAGGGGACTCCTATGCATCCTCCAGAGCCCAGGTGAGAAGTTACCTCCTCTAGGAGTCCTCCTGGGAATCCCCTGTAAAGCCCTTGGCCAAGCTAGGATATCCTCTGTGACCAGCAGTCCTCCCAAGTCCCCCTGGTGTCAATCCCCAGGCTGGGCTCCTGACAAACTCTGCCCTCCAGACAGATGGCCATGGTGAGCTGGGCACGTGGAAACCCCAAGATGCCCAAAAGACAGAGACTGTCTCCAAGTCCCTTTCACTTTCAAATCCTCGCAGTTACCCAGAGCAGCGTCAAACTGTGGCTCCACAGTGAACACATCTTGAGATGGGAAATCAAAGACGGCTGGCTTGAACTGGGACTGGCAGCTGATGAGGGTCTCTGGGTGCAAGGCCTGGATGACTTCCCTCTGGGTGGAGGTGCACTCACCTAGAGAGGGGAGAGACGAGAGGGTGTGGGCTAGGCCCGATGGCCACCACACCGAATTCCACCAGGCCTGCACAGGCTGGCTGGGCTGCAAATGCCACCTGCCCCTGCAAGTCTTCCCGCAGGGCCCCAGGGCGGCTCAAAGCTTTGAGATGCAGCCAGGATTGGTAAAGCCAAGGACATATCATATGGAAGAGGGTGCCATTCGGCATCATAGGGAGCTTCAAGTCAGAATTTCAGCATTTGTTCTAGACCTTGTATCCAGGGGCACAGCAGATGGGCCGGGCCCACTAATGCCTGTCTTCTGTCCCTGTCAGCAGGGGAAATGGCAATTTACTTCTGCACATTCAGAGGACACTAGTTCTCCACTAACACCTGAGCAGCATTTTGGCAATGGCACAGTGCTGTCCACTTGCACTAAGGAAGGAGCAGAGGCTGCCATGATGGAACAGAGCTGCCTTGTTAATCAGGACGAGAAGGGCGGTGCTTCACTCTGCCAGTGAGGTGGTTTAAGAAAACAGCCCTGTTGACTTACTTATTTCTGGCAGCTGCTGTTCAGGGCTGTCATGGGCAGGGGATGGGATTCAACATTCTATGCATGACCTGGGAGAGGTCGCTACAAAAATTAAAACCAGAGACCGGTCCTGCTAATTCATTAGCTTCTGGGATTCACGGTGGGAAATTGTGGCTTTCTTTGCTAGGGTGCCCTCGGGCTGAAGTCACATTTCCAGTGCAGAACAGGCACCTTCTGGGAGTTGGGCTCCATTATGAAGATTCCTTTCACTGGCTCAGCTTTTGGAGGACTCCAATTTCAGAAACGCTGGAAGGAGTGGACGAGTGGGGGCTAAATGCCCTCTCTGGAGTTGGTGTGAGTGTGAATAGGAAAAGCAGACAAACTCCATCCAGAGGACACAGGAAGCCACCTCCCTGCTCCCAGGTACTCTGAAGACAGCCCAAGCCCCTCATTAAGTACCTCTCAGGTTAGAGCTTCTGTCTCCCACGGCAACAATCACTTTGGAGGCTGTAGCCTCCTGGAAGCTGGTCTGGATGGGGTGGAGGTGACGGGCCATGATCCTCTGAGGGACGCCGACCATGACCTAGAGAGGGAGCCAAGGAGGCTTCATGGAGCGCTGCCTGTGTCCCAGTCCATGCTGGGCGTTTCCACAACCTCACCCTGCAGTCTGTCACATAGTGTCACCTGTTTCACAGGTGGCAACACTGAGGCTCAAAGCCTAAACGCCTTGCTAGAATGTGGTAGAGAGGGGGTTTGAGCCCAGTCTGGTCAGACTTCACAGCCCAGTTCTCCCATTGAACAAGCTGCTTCTCCCAGCAGCTGACTGGACGCTGAGCAGCGGGCCTGAATTCATTAATCGATCTGGGTGGGCTGAGGATTTTGGCTCTTGGGACAGCCATGATCACTTCTCTGTAGTACAGCACCACCCCCCACCCAGAATCCAGTCTGCCCAGATTTTCCCAGCTGTTCCCCCTGGGCCCATCCTGTACCTGGCCACATCCAAACAGCCCCTGGAGACCTCCCTGCACTCCCTTGGCTAGGACACCCTCCCATCTCCTCTGCAGAGCCCAGCCTCATCCACCCTTCAGGCCCAAGGCCACTTCCTGCAGCTGAAGGCCCCCCTCCCTCTCTCAGCAGGCACCAGCGCTCCCTGCCTCTGGGGGGTCTGATTTCTACCAGTAGGTGAACTTCAGAGCAGGGATGCGATCGAAGCCCCTGCAACTCCCAGGGATGTGGCCCATGCAGAGCTGCAGGTGACCAGGCCTGCATCACTGTCAAACTCATGGGGCCTCCTCTCAGGGCTCACCACCATCCACCTCCAGGGACTGAGAGGCTGCGTCCCACTCCCTAGCCTGGGACCCCCCAACCCTGGCTCTCCTCTCCCCTTCCTACCTGTCCACCCTCAGAGAGTGCCCAAGGCCTCCTGGCCCCTCTCCTGCCTGTACTCCCAGAGTGCCCGTGCACTCCCACCCACTCCCAGGGCTTCAGAGGCTACCTCTGGGCTGAAGTCCCCACCCTGTCCAGCCTTCCTCACAGCGCTCCTGCCGTACCTGCCCAGCTGTGCCCCGCTTCACCTGGGAGAGCTGTGACATCTCTAGCTCCCCGGCCCAGGCTCCTCACCTCCCTGCAGGCCTACCTACCTCTGTGTGCCCCTCTCAGCAAAGGACCAATAGCAACCTGGTCACCCCAAGCCCTTCCTCCCCTCCAGCCCCACTTCTGGATGCTCATGGAGCTCTGATGTGCCTCCCTCCCTCCCATCTCTCCCAAACCTGCCTTTAGATTCCGCCCTACCCAGTGATCCCAGCTGAGGGCCTGGTCTCAGTCTCTGGCCAGTTACCCTGTAGCTACTGCTCTCTCGAGCTCTTCCAGGCGCCAGATAACCTCTCCAAACACAGCCTTGGTCTATAGCACTGTTTAAAAAACTCCAATGAGTGTGGCATAAGCTTCTACCCCTTCACCCTGGAACAGCAGCAGCAGCAACTAATTTCTGCTGAGCATTGGCTATGAGCTGAGCACCACCCTAGGGGCTTCCGACGTGCTAACTCACTGAATCCTCACAATGCTATCATTCCCATTATACAGGCAAGAAAACCAGTGCATAGTGAGACTCAATGATTGCTCAGTCATAGCCTTGCAGTGGCCAAGCTGGGATTCGACCTAGACCATCTGGCTCTAGATGCCCCACCCTCAACCTGCACCAAACTGCCCGGAATCCGGTGCATTTTCTGATCTGATCACAAAGCCATACCATGCTTCTCCCACACCCTCTGTTCCAGCCCCCCAGGCTCTGCCCTTGAACCCTACACACCTTTGTCCATGCCACCCCATCCCCCTGACCAGAGGCTCTTTCCAGGAGAGCAGAGCTGTATTGTCACAGGATGCCTCTGTCTGCAACTGGCTCGCCCAAACTGCAGAGCCGCAGCACTAAACATGCAAACTATTAGGTTAAACTGCTAGGTTCCATAAAGCACATGTTGCCTCTAAAAATGAGATACATTTGGATCTCAGCCAGACTTGGCCCACTGATTCCTTCTCAACTGGAGATGAATGGAAGAAAGAGCAGGTTTTGTCGCCTCCAGACTCAAAAGGTGACTTGCACAGGGAGTCTTAACTTTGCAGGTGACAGGGAAGCACCGGCTCCCAGGAAGTGCCCACTCCGGGGTTGCCAGACCCAAGCCCACGGGAGCTGGAATCCACCCTACAAGGCTGCCTGTCCTCATCACACCCTCTTGAACATGGGGAGACTGAGGCCTGGAAAAAAAAGGAAGCTTGTCTGCATGTGAGAGCCAGCAAGTGGCCAGTCCCAGACTCATGACTCCCAGACCCCAACCCCTCAGACGGCTTTTCCCTAAAAGGAAAAGTCTTCATAATCCTCCCAGAAGGTCAGGCTCGCCTCACAGGCCACTGAGCCACGTGTGCCTCTGGCTGCTTAGAGCCCACCTCCTTGTAGGTCCTCAGGTGCCCAGCGACCTCGTAGTAAACCGTCACAGATCCCACGGCCCGGGCTACAGCCACACCCGTCTTGGGGTCGATGTGGAGGATGCTGTTGGCTGAGGAGCTCCAAGTTCCCGAGAGGCCTGGAGAGGAAGCACGGGTGTCAGCCCCCTTCCCATAGCTGGACACTCCAGTCAAAGCCCAGCTCACCCGGGTGACAGGCCAGCTTCCTCGCTGGCTGCTGCTACCCCCATGGGGGCTCACTCAGCAGCCTCAGGAGACAGCCACGCTGCCTGCCCCACTGCCGGTCACGCTCCTGGCTCCAGCCACCTGGAGCCATCAGCTCTCCTACCCTGCTGCACCTACCCTCTACAGGGCTGTGGCCCCTAGCACCTGCTCTCCCTGACCCACAACTCCCTGCCTGGAATCTCCTGACCATCCTGGCATGAAGCTTTAGCTGACGCCTTCCCAGGAATGGTCTGGTGCTGCTGCCAGGCCCTGCCCTCTGTAGCTCCTTCCCCAAAGCACAGCCCCTCTCCATCCCTTCGTTGCCTTATCAATTCCTTTTTAGCAAACAGACAGCAGGTGTGAGGCTCAGAGCTTTCACCACATACACATCTGAGTTAAAAGCCAATCACATTATATAATAAATACAATTAAAGGACTCAACAATAATCTATTTAGGGCAAATTATATTTGCTTTTCCTTAAAGGTAGTATTTCATCTCCTTTTAAAATGAATTTAGTAAGGTTAAAAAAAAAGGTGGAGACAATTTGAAAATAAAAACTAAGTAAACAATTGTACACATGTTCCACAGATGTACTACAGGTCACCTGGGCATGGCTGAAATTTGGAAGCCCCTGATTTAGCCCAGTGTCCTTCTTTGCTTAAGTCTCCCAGCCTGTGCTGTCCACTATGGCGGCCACTTCCGACAGAATTCACTAAAATGGTGAATTCAGTTCCTCAGCAGCAGCAGAAATCCGTGTGTCTCCTGGCTAGAGGAACTGCGTGAGACTGTGCAGAGGCAGGATGCCCCGCAGGAGCAGGGGACCCCGCCTCCACTTGGCAGAGCTGTTCCAGAAGAGGGCCGGCAAATGCTTTCTGTGGAGGTCGGACATAAGCATTTGGGCTATGCAGCCCATACGATCTCTGCTATGACCACACAATCTGGCAGTGGTAGGGTGACAATAGCCACTGACCATACATAATGCATGGCGCAGCTGAGTGCCAACAAAAATTTACGTGCAGAAAACAGGCACAGGCTGGATCTGGTCTCCGGGCAGCAGTTTTGGAGCACTGCTCCTGAGTATCCTGCAGGTCTGCCTGTAGGCCCCCATGACTGGCGCCGAGCCCCTGCCCAGGTAGCCCCCACCCAGCTTTGCAAGCGTCTGTGACTCCACAGGTTCCCTTGCTCAGGATCTATCTTACCTTCCAGGCTGGTCAGAACAGTGGCCAGACAGAGCACATCCCCCACGACCACGGCCCCGGACAGCTCTGGGGAGATGGCCTGTAGGACAGGCAGGGGCACGAAGTCCGAGAGGCCTGGGTGCTCTGCGTCCCACACACGGAGCAGTGTCAGGCCCACGCTGACTGTGCGGACAACGCAGGTGTTGTTGGTGGGGCCCTTCCCGATTTGCACAAAGTCGTCTCTAGGCACAGCAGAGAAAGGAGGGCTCTCAGTCTCAGGAAAGAAGCCTCCAACTCCCAGAGGTAGTCCAGGTCCTCTGCTGAGCAAAGCATTCAACTGACTGAGGTCCCAGATGTGGCCCCAACTTGAGGTTACCAAGCAGTGGCCCCAGATGAGGGACCACTGCAGGCAAGTGGCACAGGCTCGACCTCCTCACTTGTCATCCCAGAAAGCACACACAGCCCGCAGCCAGGCAGTGGCAGCATCATTCCTGCATTCCAGAAAGGAAGCTGAGGCCCCAAGGGGAAAGACATCCAGAGTGCTTCCTCACGCTCTTCCCACCAGGGAACTGGACATGCCAGAAAGGGAAGACTGCCCTTACTATGCAACCTGACTGCAGAAGCAGCCTCTGCCCCTTTCCTCCTCTGAAAAATAGGGATCATCACGTGCCCGTGACGCAGGCCTGGCATGAGCATTACATGAGGTCAGCAGTGGAGAGGCACCTGCCACAGGGCAGGTGCTCAGTCAATGTTGGCAATGGCAGCTTTAGTGCAGAAGTGTGGACTGCGTGGGGTGACAGTTTGGGTTAGGGATCGTGGCTGCATCCTTGCCTCCACACCTTCTGACCCTGAGTGCTGACTGGGTCTCTATCAGGTGCTCCTGCCACAGGAAGGCCAGAATGACCTACAGTGCAGCCAAAGGGCTAGGAGAACTGGGCTCCATTTCCTCCAAGACATGCCCTAAACTGATGGACGGCAATTCTGTGCACACACACAGAACGCCATGGTTTGCCAGAGGTCCTCATGACCACTCCCTCAGCTGAAGGAAAGCCCTGGAACCTAGGCCATATTGCCCAACATGAGAGGTCTGGAAACAGATTTTTGGTTGGTGACCTGCTCACAGGGCCCACAGAGGGCAGAGCTGGGGCTAGAACCACGCCTGACTCTAAACCCCAGTTCTTTCCATAAGACAACACCCCTGACACCTGTCTTTGAATGCATTCAGCAACAGGGAAACACAACTGTGGTAGGACCTGTGGGCAGCCGAGGCGAAGGGCCAATTTCCTGTGCCTCGGGGAGCACTCCCTGGAGCTGCCCCACGCCCTACTTCCTCCTCTGGGGGCTGATGCCTGTCTGTCTTCCTCTGAGTTGGTCTGCATCCCCCGAGGGCAGTGGTGCTTCCTCGTGGCCCTGCATGGTGCAGCATGCTCACATCTCTTAGAAACTGAAGTAACACACATCTTCCTTCAATAGCAGCAGCCTTTCTGTGTTATCCCCAGTTGTCTCTACCAGGTACTAGACAAGACTTCATAGAAGAAATGACCCTCGCCCACATCCTACCTGTTAGTGGCAAAGTTGAGGACCGAATTGTGAGCATGGAAGACATCTCCAGAGTTGTCGTGGAAGTGGACAGTGAAGGTCACGGTCATTCCCAAAGGCACGGCTACCAGGGCCTCCTTGTTCTGGGTGTGCAGGACAGGGCTCATGGAAACCCTCAGGTAGGAAACAGGGGATACCTAAGGGAAAACATACAGGTATGATGAGGATTCAGTGCCAGGGACTGGCCTCCAGGAAAACCCACCTCCCAAGGAGGGGACACCTGCCCCCAGCAGGATCCACCTCAGGAACAATGCGGGGCTGGACTTAGGGGTCCTGAGAGGAGTAAAGGCCACACTCCCCAGAGTGTCCCAACCTAGTGACAAGGTTCTTACCTCCCAACACAGCAGACTGGCCTCTCTATGAGAAAACCCACCCAGGAGTGTCCCAATCCATGACCTGGAAAAATGAGATCACTATTTACATTACAAGAGGGCTCCCTGGGCTGCAAATGTCCAGTTTCTTCAGAGAACCTGGCTCTCGGGGCATTTAAAGAAACGACGTCCTCCTTGATTGCAGGGGCAACACTAAGCAGGCCACAGCATGCCTGCAGGCCACCAAGGGAAGGAGGGAAATGGGGATTTCCGGAGCCCAAGAACCCAAGCTCCATAAACAGCAGCCCTTGTTTCTCTGAGTCCAGGTGAAAATCTATCCTGTCTCAAAAGCTAGTGCTCCAAAGGTCTGAATTTCTTTGACAAAGTTCAGTGGTGCAGTGTCTGGTATACAGCTAGTGCTCAAAACATATTTGTTGAAATAGGATGATCAGTCAGTCACTTTCACTCACCAAAAACTAGAGCGGGGGATTTTCTGCCAGGCACCCACTTTGAAACAAAAAAGATGTGAATTAATGAAAGAGGTCTGTGACCCAGGCAGAGTCTAAGGATTTAAGTGAGTGTGTGTCTTCTGTCATCCAGGGTTCAGCAAGTGGTGATGATGAGACACGGAAAGAAAATTCCATTCAGCAAAACCCCAGGACCTGACCCAGGGATGCTGATGGAGGTACCATCCCTAAGGAACACAGAACAGCAGAGGACAGTGCCATGATATGGCAGAAGGACACGGCCCAAACCAGACAGACCCCATCTCTCAATTCCCATGCAGGTTTGAGCAAGTCACTCTCACTCTGAGCCTCAGTCTCCTTGTCTGGAAAATGGGCCACCTCATTCTCAAAACCACAGTGGATGTCATGTACTGGATGTCACGACTTGTATGGCAGGTACTGAGCACACATTCAATGCTCTTAAGAACAGACCATGTTCCAGACACTGGGCTGGCCCAGAACAGAAGCTCCACCATGGGTGGTGATAACGTCAGTGGCCAGGCACGGTGGGTGGAGCACTGGCACTCCAGTCAGGAAGCTGTGGTGCCAGTCCCAGCTCTGTAACCTTACGCCAATCATGGACCTCACTGGGCCTCATCTATGAAATGAAGTTCTTGGAATCAATGATCTCCCAAGGATCTTCGGCTCTGATGACCAGAAGATGCCGTAGCTTTTTATCTACCTAGGACCTTTGCCCCTGAGTTACTCTTAAATGCCTATCTACAGTTTCTCAGCTGGAAGGTGAATATATTCACTTTTACGCCTGAGAGGCATATTACCTCAGTGCTATTGCTTTCATTACTCCAAAAAGGAGGAGAATGCAACCCTACCTTTACAGCAACAATGATGGTTTGGTTGGCCCCAAAGGGCTCTTGTGCAATCACTTCGATGGTGGATGTCCCGATCATAGACCCTGATGCTAGAAAGCCTTTCTCATCAACATGCACAACTGGAACCTTTTCAGGTCCATCCAGGACGCGGTAGCTCAGAGAGGCTGCACCATCCCTTTGGAAAACAAAACAGAGCTGTTTTTATAGACGGCAGCAGTGGGAGTGGGCCTGGACACAATGCCAGATCTAAGAGTCTGCGGCTCCCCATGCTCCTGGGAGGAAAAAAAAGGCCCAATCTTGGCCCCACGGGCCTCATGACCACGTGCTGTCAGTTGTCTGAGGCTTCATCAGTCACCCACAGAAAAGTAATTCAGAAATCCAATGGTTCCGAGCAAAGTGTGGCTTCTCACTCTTCCCAGAGCAGTGCCTGCCGTGGGTCGGTCAGCAGGGAGGGAGAGACTGTGAGGGCAGTTTCTTTCATCAGCTCCATGGGACATTTACTGTAAAATACCATTTCTGCAGCAAATTGTTCTCAATTTACTGAAGCAAGGCAGCCTGGCGTAGTGGAGGATGGGGCTTTGAGTCGGAGAGAATCCAAAGCCGGTCCCAACATGTCCTGCCACCAGCTGTGTGCACATTATGTCCCCTCTTCTCTCGGCGTTGACTTCTTACATGGTAAAAGGTGCGTAATGATCCTGCCTTGTCCTATTTCTAAGGACTGTCAACAGGATAAAAACAGGCTACCCACTAGGAAAACTGTTAGCGAACTACTGATACTATGCACTGGGTAGGAAGCAAATTACACTGTATCTTTTACCCTTTTACATATTTATTAATATAATAAAGAAACCCAGGAAGCAAAGGCCTCTAGCTCCCAGGGCTAGTTTCCATCATCTCTGTCTCTTCCACAGACCTATAGATGACTAGGAGCAAATGTTATTGCCTCTGCCTAAACATTCTTCCCCCATCAACCCCTTCCTCTTAACCTGGGGAGCTCTTATTCATCCTTCAACAACTCCATCCTTCAAGAATCTCCATCTGGGACATGGCTCCCCTAAATCTCCATGGACCGCACCCTTCTTTGGGCTCTGGTTTGAATATTACACCTTGCTTTTTAATAGGCTTCTCCTGCTACCCTCCTCCGGGGCACCCTATGTCACCCATATTTGTGTTCCTGGAGCCCAGCATGGAGCCTGGCACTTTGTTACTTTTGGCTGAATGAAAACATGTATGTGTTTCATGCAACATGTAAGTGTCCTGTGGCCCGTGGAGTCTCCTGCTTGGCAACTGCCATTCAAATGCAAGCCACTGTTATGAAAGGCATCCCCTTGGAATCAAAGGTAGGAATTATGTTTGCAGAAGAGCTTTAAACAGCTTTTCCCAAGCGTTACTGTGCAGCCCCCTCGCCTGGAGATCTCCCTAGGGTGCAGCTTCTCCCTGGGCAGGTCTGGGGTGGGGCTTGAGAGCTGCATCTCCTCTTCCCAGTGATGCTGATGCTTCTGGCTCGTGGGCTACACTCTGAGTGGCAAGTCTTGAAACACAACACTTCTAAGCTGGTGTTTTTTTCCCTTTTAAAGACTGAATTTTAGTACCTCGCATAAAAATGTTTCTAGGCTACAAGAAGGAAAAAGAGACCCACAGTGAGAAGTGATTTCAAGAAGCAGAGGAGCACCACAGAGAAGAGAAGGAGCAGGCAGAGGCCTCACCCATTCCAAGCACAGCAGGAGAAAACCTCCCTGAAAGCACCCATGGCTCCTGACAGTGTTAACACATGAGCTGTCGGATGCAAGCACAGCCGCAAAACTTTGCTAGAAACAAGAGCTGAGTCACGTACCTGTTTGTCTGCAGCTTTATATATGAGTTGGGCGACATTAATATTTGGTCTGCTTCTATTTCAGGGTTGAGCAGCTGCAGCTTCTCAAACACCTGCAAGAGAGGGCAAGTTTCACTTCCGATGGGGCACTGGAGTCACATCCAGGCCAGATGTCTGCTTCTCTCCTAGCAGCAAGAGCCGAGGAGGGGCCAGAGAGGAGAAAAGCGGCTTTCTCGCCTGTCAGGTCACTGGTGACATGATGTGAAGGGCTGACCTTTAAGAGGCCAAAGGTGTGGCCAGGTGCAGTAGCTCAGCCAAGGCAACACAGCAAACCCCCAGTCTCTACAAAATAATTTAAAAAATTAGCCAGGCATGGAGTGTGCAACTGTAGTCCCAGCTACTTGGGAGGCTGAGGCTTGCACTCCAGTCTGAGCAACAGAGCAAGACCCTATCTCTCTCTCTCACACACACACACACACACACACACACACACACACGGCCAAAGATATGATGAGAAAAGGCAGGCAGGCTCATGTTTGTGTAGACTAATGGGAGCTCCTTCAAGGAGCCTGGAAACACAGGCCTTTCCCTCCGTGCCCAGTGAGGGAGAACTTTACCTGCCAGGATGTGAGCGCGGAGGGCAGCACACACAACTCCAGCACCAGGGTCTGCTCAGGATAACTGAGCCTAGGCAAGGCGCCACCGAACTGCTCCTTTCTCTCACAGAGACATCCTGCTTCTCACTGCCACCATCTCAGAACAACCCCCGTTCTACCTCCCAGGCCCCTCTGGCTGGCTCTGGCCATGTTCTTGCAGGATCCACATAGACACACACAGGGGCCTGGTGAGGATCTCAGTCCGGCAAATGATCAGCCTCATGAGGTCGGCTCAGATCTGATCCTGGGATGCCCAGGTGCTCCAAGGCCCTGGTGGCTCCCCAAGCCCGTAGTGACAGCACTTACCTGAGAACTCCAGGCCCCTTCTCTGCAAGACTTCAGATGTGTCCACCACCTGCGTAAGTCCCCTCTCTCAGGCCCCTCAGGGCTGCTGCCTCCTCGGCCTCCCAGCCTGGCTCAGGGGCAGTCACTCACTGGCAGGTAAAGCTGTGCCCTGAGCTCCCCACAGGCCTCTGATCAGACCAGGTGGACACCCCTCGGGCCTGAGCCCTGGGCCATGGCCAATATCATCACATCTGACGAGTGATTCTCCAAGAGGAAGATGGCCTGATTCTATCCCTCCCAGCTCCTCTGTGCTCTGTCCACGTAAGCCTAGATTTCCTTGTGTGTAACATGGTCCACAACTAACGTCCTCTCTATGCCTGTCTTGAGAGTTGTGGGCTCCATATGAGGTGACAGGAGGAGCAACACTTCCCAAATGGTGAGAAACAGCCTTTGGGAGCTGGGTGCGGTTTTGGTGTCAGGTGAGACAAGGCTGACTCGGATGCCCCCTTCCGGCATCCACGGGGAAGCCACCTCACTGAGTCTGACTCGGACACACTTACTGCCCGGTAAATACATTCATAAATAGGATTCCTCCTATTTTTTTTTAAACCATGCATTTCTATTTTCTGTCTTTAGATGGAGGGGGAGTTGTAAGAGATTTCCCACTTTCCTGTTAACTATAAGAAAAGCAACAGCACGAGCACCACGGTAAATGGCAACTGATACTTGATCTCACTGTCAGGGAGACAACAGGGAGTGGCGGGTCCTGTGGCAAACTGGAGAGTGCAGCTCTAATGGAATCAAGGTTGCTTCTCATTGCCTGCTGATTTTGCTGTGGCAGACACCGTATCTTTAGGATATGCTGCATCTTAGATTTTTACATAGAATCTTCCTATCTTTACATGACAACAAGCTGTCTCAAAGGCCTGAGTGAGCCAAATAAAACATGTTTGTAGGCTGGATCCAGATTCTCTAGTTTCTGATTTACTCAAACTCCACCTGCTATCAGATAGGGAAACAGAGGCACAGAGCTGCCAAGTGACCCAACTGAGGTTACAGAATTCGGAAGCTGCAAAACCCTGCCTTTAATTCCATGATAGACTCAAGGACTTACTTCCTTTTAACAAAGAACATGCATTTGGTGAGTGTGGGGATGTGCATGTGTACCTCTATGTTGTATGTATGTGTCTCTATGTATGTGTGTCTGTGTGTGCATGTGTATCGTGTATGTGTGCACGTGCAGGCAGGGGTGAGGGGTTGGCAAATCGGTGGGTTTTTTTTTGTGGGTGTTTCTTTCTTGAAAAGTTTGCTTCTTTGCCCCGATCAGGGAGGTGCTTGGGTTAGACATAGTTTATTTCTTCTTGAGGCGGGGACTAGAAACTGTTTCTTTTCTTGGGACATATAGGGAACACTTTTTTTCTTTACAGCTTAGGAGCACCCAGGGGTTACTGAGGCCCAGAGGAGCAGAACAAGGCCCTTGAAGACAAAAATGCTCTTCAGAGCCAACTTGCCAACTCCCCAACTTGCAGAGGGGCCCAGAGGGGCAGGAACTCACCCAGAGCCCATCCTGTAAGTAGCAGGGACAGGCTGGATACAGACCCAGGGCTGCACCCCAGGCAGGAGAACCATTAGATGCAGTCCTGACCCCCTGGCTCTGAACAAGGCCCCTCCCTCTCTGAGGCTGTTTTCCAAATGCAGACAGGGCACAGTCCCCAGGCCTCTTGAGGCCACCCCCAACTTACCCTGTGACCTTGACCCTCCCCGCCTCAGGGGCATCAGCAGGTGACAGCCCCTGCAGCCCCTGCCCCGCAGGCTTCACCTGAGGACTGGAGGCAGCAATACTGAAAAACGTGCAAGGGCACCCCAGCCTCTGTTGGGTGCTCTATGTGTGTTAAATAAACACAAACGATCAAATTATCAGCCACTCAGACACAGTGAGCTCCAAGCTCAGAATTCTTTGCTCTTTTGGCCACACATCAAGTGAGTTCCCACCTCCAGGCCTCTGCCAGCCCCTCCGATCCTGAAACATTACTCCTCTGTGAAGCCTTTGCTTGGCCCCACCTCTGGGCTCCCATAGCACCAATCATACCCAGATGCTTACCCCACTGCGATGGACCACTGTCATCCCCACAGACTGAGAACTTCTCAGGCCTCTCAGCCCCTGCCCATACAACATGTGGCCCCAAAGGAGGACTGGGCAGCTGGCACTTCCTCTCCCCCTTCCCTGTGGCCTGTCCACCTGCCTCCTACCTGGATTTGGATCTCATCCGAGAGTTCTCTGGCCAGGCCATACAGCTGCCCCGATGTGGGGTCCACAGCCTTGACCACCACCCTCAGCCCGGTCCGGCCTCTCACCCGGCCAAGCACGTTCATGGCAAAGTTGTACTGTGACGGGAGTCGGATCGACGCCTGGGAAGACATCAAACACGTTTTCAGGGGTAAGGCCCAGGTCCCTGTGTCCTCAAAAAGGCAGAGCCAGACAGTAGCCCCAGACCCCTCCGCCTTCCCATCCTGGTAGCTGTTGGCCTGTTCTCAAGGGCCCTGCCTTCCTGCCCAGGTTGGGCCTGCTAACCCCAGAGCTGTGCAGACCCGGCTTCCCTAGCATGGGTGCCCGGGTCCTGCCCCGCCTGCATTGCACAACATGCACAGATGCATTTGGAAAACACTGGGCCCACCCACATAAGCCAGGGGCCTTCACGACAGGATGTCCCTCAGACTTCAGTGCTTCTAGGTCACCCAGAGTGATGCTGGGTTTTGCAGTGTGTCCCTGCAGACTGTTCTGTTTTGGGATATCTGTTAGTAAGTCTCACTGCCAGACTGTTCTGTTTTGGGATATCTGTTAGTAAGTCTCACTGCCTGTGTTCCATGGGAGCAATCTGGGGGAGCCTCCAGGCACCAGGGACAGGACCCTGTTCCCACTGGGTGGGGTGGGGGGGCATTCATCCTACACTAGACAAGCTTCAGGCAGCCTTTAGGAAATCCCATCCCTGGGCCTGGGTCTCTTTCCAGGCCTCTATCCCCACCGTCCTTGAATCAGGCAGCGAGCGACCTTTCAAGCCACCCTCCACTTGGGTCGTGTGTGTCCAAGGCCCACCTGGGCTTTAGCCTAGAGTCACAGGGGCTGGTGCCCAGTACCATTTCCCCACTGGCTTGCTGGGCAACCCTGGGCAAATCCCTTCCCGTTTCTGGCCTCAGTTAACACAGAGAGACTTAGTAATCTCCCTGGCACCTTCCAGCTCTGACATCTCAGGAGAAGCCCAGGGCCCCTCGCTGGGCTAAGGGAAGGGGAGTTTGGCCTCTGGGATGAACCAGGAGAAACCGAGGGCTGCCAGGCATCATCTCAGAAAATGGTCAGAAGCTGCAGACTCTGACCTCCCAGGACTTTCGTGACTTCCTCACACGGCCGCTTCTGTTAGGAGAGGCACCTACTCACCCCACCTGTGTGTTTAGCATTTGGGAGAAGGGAGTCCCGATGAGCCTCGGGAGAGGGAAGAAAGTGGGAGGGCCTCTCTAGGTGTGAGGGTGGGGACTTCCTCTGAGACAATGTGGTGGGAACCGTCCCCGCCACTCAGGGTGCTGGCCTGGGACAGGGGTGGGAGGTGAGCTCTGGGAGGGGGTGGTTACCTACCTCGTGGTGCCGCCCTCGGAGGTCCAGGACGTCCCGCTTGGTGACAGTCCAGTGGAAGGTCAGGCCTGGCACGGCATTGCCAAAGGAGAAAGGGTTCTGGTGGTTGGTGATGCCGGTGACATAGATGGGCATCTGTGGGGGAGAAGTCAGGCCCAGTGAGCAGTAGCTCCGAGCACTGGGAATGCCCCCAGAAGCTTTGCTGCCTCCTTCAAGCAGTGGGAGATGAACCCAATTCCTCCCCAAGTAGAGAAGAGCACGGCACAGGTTTGGGAATTTTGATGAAATATCAAACGAGCAAACCAGAGGTGGGACTGTTTTCTCCCACACTGTCCCTCCCCTGCAGCGCGCTGCGCCTCTCCATGGCCAAGAGACTCATTTCCGGAAGGAGTCCCTGGAGCTCTAGGAGGCCATGGATCCCTCGGCAGCACAGCTCGTGCTGCCCCACAGTGCTGGTTCCTCCAGGCCCCTCTCTCCTAATCTAGCTGGGGTCCCTGCTCACAGGGCATGCGTGGGTGGGGTCCCCAGCTCCTTTAGTCTCTATTTGCTGAGTCAGCTTGAGGGCACAGGTGGAGGCAAGACGGCAAAAGGCCACAGCAGGTGTCATGCCAGGCTGCCCAGTCCACTCCCAGTGCTGCCACTTCCTAGCTGTGTGGCCCTGGGCACGGGTCTTAAGCTTTCTGTGTGTTCATTTGCTCATCTGCGACGCGCAGATGGTTCTGACACCAGCCTCCCAGGGCTGCTATGAACACCAAATGTATTAATGTCCAAGAGAGCACAGAGTGGAGTAAGTGCCATGGTCACTGTGCTCCTGTTAGGTACCTGGTGCTATTACAGATGTGGGAAGGTGACAGGCCGGCAGGAAGCAGGCCTTCGTCAGTGGCTACCAGAGAGCAATGGAGGGTGTCTCCCTGGGCGGGGACAGGTGGGAAGCGGGCCCTAGATACCCAGGCCAGGCAGATGGAGGAGGTGGAGAAGCACTCTAACTCCAGGACAGGGTTCCAGCAGTGGCTCTTCGGGAACGAGGATTCAGAGCCCAGGAGGTCCCCTCACCTGGGTGCCCGTCCTCATCCGCATGATGGGGGCGCGGATCCTCACTGCCCGTAGCAGCAGCACCTCCACCTGCACGAGGTCCTGGGGAAAGAGGGTGGCATTTAGGTGTGGGGATGCTGTGCTGGCCAGGGATGTTTCAGGAAGGGACCCCTCAAGGGAAGGCGGCTGCGGCTCAGAGTCTGTTGCCAGAAGTCCCCTCAGGATGACCAGCACCGTGCTCCTCTGCCGAGGGAGGCCTGGCTTTGCGGGCGGTTGGCCCCTCATGGGCCAGCCATTGCCTCTCCCAAGGCCCCGCAGGTCCAAGCCCAGTCCCCTGAGGCTGCCACCCTGTCTGATCCAGCTGCTCCATGTCAGCACTGCAGACTTGGGGCGGGGGACTGGTGCCTGCTCTTCCTTAGGCCTGGCTGCCCTCAAGCAACAGGTCTCTAGGCCCTACCAACCCCAAATCCAGCCTGTCTGTCTCTGACTGAGCAGGGTACAGGGATGAATGCAGGAGCCCTGTAGAGTCTGATCAGAACTTACAACCTCCTTCATTCTGAACTCCACACTCCTATTAATCTGGCCAAAGACTAACTCTCCTGGCTTCTTCCTAGCACTGCTGAGTCATGCTGAACTAAGGCTATTAAAACCCTTAGGCTCTTTTGACGTGCTCATGCTGAGCCCATCTTCTGAGGCTCATGACTTGGGCTAATGCTAATGCCTGGCACACAGTAGGTGCTTGATAAGCACCCATTCCCCTCCTTTCACTCATCCTTCTGCTCAGTCTCCTCCTGCTAGTCCTGGCCCACCTCACGGCCTTGGGGTGCTGGTTGTGTGATCTGGATTGGACAGATGGAACTGGAAGCATCTGACCAGAATCACATTCCAGGCATGGACAAGGGACCGCAGGTGAAGCCCCTGCCTGCCTAGGCTCAGAAAATGCCTTTCAGATAGGGCTGGTGGTGCAGCCCCTCCACCTGCCCAGGGCCTTTCCCCAGCACCTCCCCAACCTGCCAGATGGGGGACCTAGAAGGGAGGGTGCCCAGCAAGGTTAGACCACAAAGACAAGGAATACGCCGGGCCCTGTGCCCCTCTTGCTGAATTTCTAGCCAGCTGCCCTTTACCTACGCCCTCAGGAGGAGAAAAATCAGCCAGCTCCTGAGGCTGCACTCCTTTTTAGAGAAAAAAAAAACATAGAGCCTCCTGTGGTCCTGAATGTCATGCACCAGGAAGCCCATCTGAACCCTGCCCCACCCCCAGGACAGGTTTTTACATCCCCAAGGCTTTCTCTTTGTCTTCATAATTGACACACACTGGGAAAAGGAGTAAATCAATGAACTCAATGACGGATCAAAGTCAGCCTCTGAGAACAAGCACTTCCCTGCACCCCCTCTAGGACCGTGCACTTGCCAGCTTCCGGGGTGCTGTGTTTATAGGCTGTGAACTCAGGACTGCACGGACTGCTTCCAGGGGACCTAGTTCTCATGAGGGATGATATGACTGACTCTAAAACAGGTTTCTGTCCACAGTTGCATTACACATCACAGAAGGCTCTTCTTACAGACCAGGTTTCTGGCGCAGCTGTGAGTGGAACCCCAAAGCAGCCTTCCGAGATGCTCCTGCAAGTCACTGCTGGCGAAGGAGGTCAGGAAGAATGCAAAGGCCTGGATTTTAGCCCTGAGCCTTGAGAGGACTCAAGAAGATGAAGGCAAAGTGCTCAGAGCAGCGCCTGCCCTCACCACGATTGCCATCATCCTCCACTGGAAGGGCCCTTTGGGGCCGGGGGTTACTGAACACCCTGTCCCGTAAGGAGCAGCTGGAAGAACTGGGAGACTCAGCCTGGAGAAGAACAACCTCTGGGGGTCTGGGTGCTCCCATATTGGCAGGGCTGTCCTGCACCAGGGCCCCTGCAGGGACTGCAGACCCAGGGGGCAGAAGCAGCACCCTTGGAGAGGAGTGGTCCTCAGAGGTAGAACTCAAACACAGTAAAGAGGCTTCTGTCCCAGGCACAGCTGCCCAGTCTCCAATAGCACGCCTGTTACCTGAGAGATGATGACCACCTTGCCGGTCTCTGCATCCACTGCCTGCACGAGCCCAGACACAGTGCTGTTCCCGACGGCGAGGCCTTGTACCAGCCCGGCAGCACTCACCAGAGCAACGCTCTCATTGCTGATGGAGAAAAGGATGTTGGACTGAGGCTGGGGGCCGCCATCGGAGGTGACCTGAGCGGGGAGGAAACAGCGGTGCATCAGTGCCCGTCATGCCAGGCAGCCCACACCTCCCACTCAGAGAGCCAGGGTCCCAGTGCAGGCAGCTTCTGCCTTCTTCTCCCAGTCACTGCATGCAGGGCCAGAGGCAGCGTGCCTGGAACTGGGTGGTGGCCTGCACTGGGGCTGGAGCAGGACGTGGCTTCTTGGCTCTCACCTGCATCGTGGCCCCGATAAGCAGTGTCACCTTCCTGGGCATCAGCCTGAATGGGGGAAAGACCTGTTGGGAGACACAGGACAAAAAGGACTACTGTGCCCCAAGCCCACGGCGCCGAGCATAACTCACACACTACATGTTTCATGAGAGGAAAACTTGGGGCATGGATATCACCCCTCTCTGAGCAGTGACCAGAGGGCCCAGGGTCCTGGACCCCCAATGCTGGGGGCTGTCTCCCAGCCACTGGCTGAGGCTCCCTGGTTCTCTGGGGTGTGTTCGTCTGTTTGTGATTGTGTTTCACTTTGCCTAGATGTTAAAACCCAAAAGCTGGGCCGTCCCTTGGAGGAATGGCTTTTATGCAGTTGAGCCATCCCCTTAGAGTAGCGGTTCTCAGTGTGTGGTCACTAAGCAGCAATGTCAGCAGCACCTGGGGACACATTAACAATGTACAGCCCCAGCCACCTGGCCTGTGGAGCCAGAGGCGGCCCCACAGGACAGCCCTGCCGATATGGGAGCACCTAGATCCCCAGAGGTTGCTCTTCTAGCACGCCCTCCAGATTAGCCCGGGAGGAGACCAGGGACGTCGGTGCCACTCTGTGGAGCAGGTGAAGTCCCCACCTGCTCCTCCTGCAACCCCTACAAGTGCCTGCCTGGCAAAAGTAGGTGAGTGAATGCAGGAGGTGGCCAGGGTGCTACTTGTGTGGGAGTATCGGTCTCTGCAGCTGTGCTATTGATGGGCAGAAACAAATTTCTCATCACCAGAAGAAGAAAGGTGCACCTCCATCTAGAGACACAGATGGCACCCACCTGCTTCAGATCACAGACTAATGACGCTCACCAGCTCCTACGTGGCCCAGACGCAGGGTGGATGCTGGCAGGGCTGGTTTAATGCTGCTGCTGTGAATAGACTTAAAACGATGCCTGGGCCACAACTGCCGTGGCCTGTGGCTGCAGTGGGGCTCCTGTCATAACCTAATGCCCCGAGACAGCCCCATACCACACACTGAGGCCGTGCGGGGACCTCAAAGCTCCCCTCATCCAGGAATCACCTACTTCAGGAGTTCCCTTTATGACACCTCTGCTCACGCAGCCCCTGTGACAGGTGCCCACAGCCCTCGAAGTGCCTGTTCTAAGGCTCAGGACCAATGGTTAAGGAGTTCCTCTACACATGAGTCAGCATCTGTCTAAGCTTCCATCCAGTCAGTGCTTTCTGGAAATGGTCCTGGTGTGTCCCCTTGCCATGTGACCAGGCACACCCCTTCTCTGAGCCACACAATCCCCCATGTCACAGAGGAAAAGTCAAGTCACTTGGCCCCCTCCTTCCGGTTCTGCCAGTCTAACTTTGCTGCCTCCCAGATCCCTGGAGCTAGTAACAGCTGCCTTTTGATGAGAGGACATTGTGGGACACAGATTTTTATATGGCTTCTCTACAGTAGCTTCCTGGACTGTACTATAAAGACACCCCCAACCCCCAGCACTGGGCTGATCCCACATAGTGTGGGAAGAACCCATCTTACTTCAATCTGTTGTGGGGCTGAGTTGATTCTCTGTCCAGCTTTATTGGTCACACTTGCAGTTAGACTGGTCTGGCCGATGGCCACGCCGCGGATGAGGAATGTGATGGTGTAGTTGTCAAGGGCTTCATCAAGGGCCCTGAAACAGATGGAAGGGCTGGGACTTCTCCAAGACCACCCCGTGGGAAAGGCTGCAGCCAGGGTCAGCACTGTCTCTGAGGTGCCCTCTTCTGACCCCTAGGAGAACTCACACCAATGTAATGATCGGGGAGGCTGCTCGAAGCTTCAGGTCCATGAAGGGGAAGTATTTGGCCAGGAAGGGCTTCTTGTGCAAGTCCAGCACGCGGACGTATGCCTTCACTGTCTTCCCAATCTCCACCTGCATCATGGGGACAGAGGTTCAGGGGAGGCCTCCAAAAGACCAATCCTACCATCTATGGTGCCCTATGACTTTCTGAGATAGCATCACCAACCTCAACCCACAGACCTGAGAATCAGGAGAGTCACCCAGGTTGACTTCTGGACTATCAGCCAGTCAGAAAATGAAAATCGATGAGGGGCAGCTTGGGGATACCTAGAGGCATAAATTCCACATTCTACTCTTAAGTAACTAATACACTAATTAGGGAGATGAGACACCACTTAGAACAGCAGCATCCAGTAGGAGCTCAATAAATGCTCACTGACTGAACAGCTCACACCTGGCAGTGTATAATACAGTAAGAACTTTAGGAAATGAGAATCAGAAATACACAGTGAAGAAACAGATGATTAGAAAACAGCAGTGGAAATGAGAATATAGGAGGAGTATGTGAGGCTGGGTAGAGCATATTAGCTTCTTTAGGAGCCTAAGCCGCATGAATATTCCCCTTTTAATTACCAGCCCTTCTATCCACTGAGGAACCTGACTGCAACTCTCTGGAAGCCCAGCTTCAGTCACCTCAGATATTTGGAGTAATAAAAATTCCGTATCAGTGTGAAAGATAAACCGAGATCTATTCTTTGTCTCTTTTTGCAATGGCACTTGGCATGGATGAGTTGTACTCATTTGCCACTGAAACCCCAGAGAACCCAAAACCTATATTCTGGGAAGAAAATCCATGCTCAGCAGGGCATGTGCCTGGTTGGTTAATAACCTACACCAGCCAGAAGACATGAATTCCCAGGTCATGGCTAATTTAGAGACAGCAGGATTAATTGCCAAGCCTCATGGGGATGTCACCTGGGATGAAGAAGTCCCTTACTGAAGGGACTCTGGATCCTCCACATGGAGTGAAGGAGATGGGAGACAGCTCTGCAAGTTCACAGGGGAAGGGATGCAGACCCCAGGAGCAAAAGCAAAGGCCATGCAGAACACTCCTCCCACAGTCCCCTCCCTCCCAGTTCCTGCAGGTCAGCTGAGGGTGCCCCGTCATGAAGCTTCCACTGACCTTGTCAACCACACGGATGTACAGCTCCTGAATGTCCGACACGTAAACGACAGCCTTGGCTGGGGCCGGGAAGACGAGGCACAAGTCATGGATCATGATGGTGGATGAGCCCGGGAGCAAAGGGTGCACCTGCAAGGTTGGGGCAGAGGTGGAGGGGTGGGTGCTGGGTTATGCAGCTGCAGGGCCCCCCTCTGCTCAGGTCCGTGAGCAGTGCCTCACCCTCAGCACCAGCCTATCACCTCATGCGATGCCAGTGGCAGAGCCCGCCAGGCCAGCACTGGGAAGCAGTGGACAAGGGAAATCCTACCCCAAGTAGTGCCCTGCCCACCTCTCGTCATGAGCCCCACTGCTGGCCAGGAGATGGGCTTGGGATATAACACATTAGTGCCAGGATGGATCTCACAGAGCATTGATCTCCACTTGCACATTTTACAAAGAGAAGAAAATGGAAGCTGTTCCAAGGGGGCCAGTCAGCAGCCTTGGGACATGCACCAACTTGAGGGCAGAATGAGGATGCAGTCCCAGGATGCCACATACTGAGCTGGCCACCTGCTGCTGCAGCCCTGGTGCTAGAGAAGCACCCCGTGGGGTCTTCTGTGAAACCGCAAGTCAGGGGCTGGCAGAAAATGAGGCAGATGCTTTCCAATGGCAGCTTGCACAGGAAGTCCCAATCAGACTGATGGAACCACGGAGCCTGGGAGTGGCCCGCAAGGCCACCCCAGTGTGAGCTATGTGCATCTCGCTCATCTCTGTGTCTCATCACATCCCCAGCTATGTGTGAAGCAGTGACTGCCAAGGTCTTGTGAGTGAATGAACAAATCAGAGCTAGTTTTTTCCAGGCTTTTCACTGCCAAAGACCCTTTTAACATTTATTTATTTATTATTTTTAGAGACAGGGTCTCACTCTGTCCCCAAGGCTGGAGTGCAGTGACGGAATCACAGCTCACTACAACCTCAAACTCCTGGGCTCAAGGCAAGAGCCCACCTTTTAATCCTTTTCTCCCTACCCACTTTTAGGGATTCTACCTTTAAGACTCTCTCCCCTAAGAAAGTGTATCACAATCACCCTCTCATGCTGCAGAAGATGGGCATTCACACAAGTAACATGTCTGTTTATGATGGAATTCACACAGCTTGTCTGACTGCTTAGGCGCATATTTCACCCAGGTGGTCTTGGAGCTGGGCAAGCAGGGACAGGCCATGAGGCGAGTCCAGCCAGCTGCCCCACTCCTCTATCTGGGCCTGGCTTTGTTGCTTGCTCTTTGTGGTCTCATATTCATGGGGTGGGAAGCAAGGGGTTTTAAAGTAAGCACTTCAGGGTTTGCAAAGCTAGAGTTTCAATATCAAGAAGCCACAAATAAATAAATAATAAATAAATAAAATAAAAATAAGGTTTCTGACCCAAAGGTGACAACCAAATAGGATCACATCACACCCAACATCAACCCTTCAACAGCTGCCCAGTGCTCTGAGAATGAGCTCAAAGCCTTAGCATGCCCTGTAAAGCCTGGTGTGGCCTGGCCCGTCTTCACTCCAGATTCCACGCACATCACACTACCCCACTACACTTATGCTCCAGCCACGCAGGCCTTCTCTCCCACTCATACAGACAGCAAGCTGCTGCCTGCCTGCCTGCCTCCAGGCCTCGCAGCCCACCTTAAAGACCTGGACTCTTTCCCCAGCCTCCACCTGCTGGCTGCAAGTCATCCTTCAGGCCCAGGTCCAGCGTCCTTCCTCAGAAGAGTCTTCCCTCATCCACGTCAGCTCCTCCAGCACCTCTTCTGTCCTCTTCCGGGGGCTGGGCCTGCCGGGCGCCATCAGTGTTGATAGGACCCACAGTGCACTTGGCCTTCCCCTCCAGGCTGTCCCTAGCACTCACATGCCCTTCGGACTCAGCCCAGCATGTGGTACAGCCTAGCCTCCTATGAGCACATCTTGATGGATGAAGATCCAGGGTTGCTGCTCTGAGTAATTCTGGATAAGGTCATGGAACCTGGTGCTCCAGCCTGCTCAGCTTTACAGAGTAAAACCAGCTTTGTTAAGACTTGGAAATTCTGAAAATCACCTGCAACCCTCATGGATCTTCACTTATTTGCAAAGTGCTGATTCTGGTCCAACCACTTCAATGTACAAATGAGTTAACTGAGGCCCAGATGACGGGACAGGGACATGGCTTTGAAAAGGCAGAGCTGGGGATAGAACCAAATACCCTAACTCCCAATTTAGGCTCCTCCCCCGACTCTCCACTTCCCAGGGGAACGGGGCTAGAAGCCTCCTGCAGCCGAACGGAACTGCAGGGCCGGGGAGGAGGGAGAGTGGACAAAAGCAAAGGCCTAGCTGAGAAGGGCCCAAGCCCACGGCTGGCTGGGGGCATGGAGGATCAACAAGCTGGCCCCAGCTGCACACACCACCCATGTAATGATGGGTACATCAATAAAGACAAAGCATGCCTGGGTTATTCCACACAATGACTTACAGTAGATGAATAAAGATCCCGGAGTGGACGTCATGCTTATACTACAAAACAATAGCTTTGTGACTGGAGCCATCGCCACATGAGCCTGGTGTCAAGTATGGGCTGAGGAGCAGGGTCCAGGAGCCACCAGGTTTCTGGTTTTGCTCAGGCTGATTCACCCCAGGTTATTACATTTCTCTCAGAGAAAACTCATTGAAAAATTACAGAGAGTAATGAGAGCTGTCTTTGAGAACTCAAGTTAAGGCTCCAATCTGAAACTCCTACTATAGTTACTGCTGTCAGGAGTGGGCAGGTCCTTCACAATGTGAAGAAATTCCACAGTGCACCCACTGCAGAGCCCCACGCAGGGCAACACAGGGCAATGCAGGGAAGGGCTTTTTCTCCTTTTTTTTTTCTCCTTTAAAAGAACCATCTTGCACATTTTAAACAAAGACATAAAATGGCAGTGGGAAAATCAATTGCTCTTCCGCTCCATTTCCCAGGGGATGGGCATCCAGCTACCATCTCTGGAGCCCTCAAAGCCTGGCCTGCCCCTCAGGCTGGTGCATGGCAGCTAAATGCACCCCACAGTGATGCTGTAAGGGGGTGCCCACCAGGCCACTCTGGAGGCTTGGGTAATGGAGGGCACTTGGCCGCTAGCTGGTGGCAGAGTGAGACCCTGCACCCACTCCTAACTAAATTGTGCATGTGGCTCACACCACACAGCTTCTCCGTGCGTTCTGGACACACCTGCTTCCTGATTGACACACGGGAGAACGTTTGTGAGGGGAAGGAGGTAGTGGTGACCCATGCCCAGAATGAATTTTAATTTCTGAGTGTTGAAGGTGCCACCTGAGAACATTGGGAAACACTGAGATAAGGGGAAAGTTCTGTCAAGTCAGAGATGACAAATGTGTCGTTGCTCATTAAGACGCTGAGTGCAGCCAGAGGCAGCTCTGTGCATGTGGAGGCTGAAACTGTCAAATACCTCGGAGCTTGCCAGGCCCCAAGGCTCTGCCCACATCATCTCGGTCCCCACTCCTGGAGCCCTAATCACATTTCAGACTTGTCCCCTGACAGGTGGCAACTGCAGGGGATAAGGGACCTTGCAGCTATTTTTGAATGTCACTGGAGCCATAGGCTTCCATTTCCTGCAGGCTGCTTGTCAACATCACGTGATGGACCAGAAAGTGCCAAGCAAGTGTGCCCCTGATTACCCGCCCTCAAGGCAAGCAGGGAAGGACCTAAGCTCACATAAAAATCACAGGCACTGAGTGGGGCCCTGGCCTGGACGCTGGATGAAACTTCACACAGGGACCCGGCCAGCCCTGTGACCTTCCCAAGGGTGAGGACTGGGGACGTGCACCACTGTCCACAGATCAGTCTCAGGGAAAATGTAGATGCACCTGACTTCAGGCCCTGCAATTGCCACCCACACCCCACTCATCCTGGACATGAGTCCTCACCTGAACAATGGCCCCGTGACTGGCTGCGCCTCACAGGACCCAGGAGATGGAGAGATGCAGCCGCAGCTCATAGGACCCAGGAGATGGAGAGACGCAGCCGCAGCTCACAGGAGCTAGGACCCCCGGCTTCATTCCCTCCTGAATCCGCAGTGCCCAGCACAGCATCTGGCACATGATAAGCACTCCAGCGTCTCTGAGTGCACGAGTTAATGGGAAATGTAAAGTGCCCAGCAGGCTCCTTCCCCTGCTCTGGTCATCTCATGGGTTCCACCTGGAGGACTTGATTGAAATGTAAAGAATCGTTGAAAAGAAAGAAACCCTAGGCTTAAATCGGATAAACACTCCTATGTGCAAACCAGCCGAAAACAAAATAAAGGCCCTTACAGAGCGTTCTGGGGCTGTGTGAGCAAAATTCATCACAGCCCTGCACAGTCCATGCCCATTGTGTGGGGATAAAAACCTCCACAGGACCCCAGCTGCGTGAGCCCCAGAGAGCCCCCCAGAGACACTCCAAAGCCACACATGCCCGCAAGCCATCCTTGCGTGCTGAATATGTATCAACAGGAAGGAAAGAAACCCTTTCTGTGAGCTAACTGGGGAGCGCCGGGGGCCTGTCTATCTGTGCTGCTGCTCAGCAGCTGGAAAAAGCCACAGCCACGTGTAGACATCCCTCAGAAACAGCCGCCTGCAAGTGTTTCTGAAGCAACCAGGACCTGCTGCTGACGTCAATACTCCCTGGAAAATTCCTCCTGCAGGCTTCAGAAGAGACCAGAGGAACCAGGGCCTGATTGGAGTTGCGAGGATCTTTGGCACAAGCCCGAAATGAAGGGAAGTGGAGACCCCAGTGGGCAGGGCGCCTCCATGGAAGGAAACTTCTGGACCAGAGCAGTTCGCAGGGCCTGTGGCACAGGCTGCTGCTTGCCATAGTGGAGACTTGTCCCACGTCCTGCCTGCAATGGGCACTCTGTGCCACTCAACCAGGCCAGCGGCCATTCTACAATCCAGAAAGAGAGTGCCAGAGCTCCCCTGTAGCCACCTGTAAAACAGAACTGCAGAGGCACTCCTAGAATCGCAGCATTTTAGGATTCAAGAGGGGTTTAAAGGTCTCCTGGGGAGACTTGACTCCCATGCCGGAATCCCACCTTGAGTCTTTCAGACAAGTGTCCCAGCTTCTGCTCAAATGCCTCCAGAGACAGGGAGCTCACTACCTAAAGCGGCAGCCTAGTCCATCACCGACCTCTAGGAACTCTTGTTCTTGGAGAAAAGGTCTCCCTCTGGTCACAAGTCCACCCTCAGAGCTTGCACAAAATGACAGGTGCAAGGTAAATGTGAATGAGAGGGTGCCCCGGTTTCACTGGCACTGTACACATTTTTCCCTAACTTGGAACTCCCCTCTTCTTGGTAATGGGGAAGTTTTTATTAATTTCTAAAAGTAAGCAAAACAAGGCATATGCCAAGCAGTCAGAATTAAGATATGAGGTTCTCCTCACTCGCATGGCTGGAGGAAGAGCTGGGGAATTGTTCTTTCTTCTATGAGGGGATAAGAATGCTTAGGGCACACTGCCTGTGGTCTCAGGCTCCTCGCCTCCTCCAGTGTCCTCCAACCACAAGCGAGTTCCCAGGTGCTGAGGGCGTCCTGCCATCCAAGGGTCTGCCTCTGAGAAGAACAGAAACAGCGGGACTCCCTCCCCCTCTCTGAGGCACGGCGCTGAGAAAACATCCTCTCTGCAAGACAGCTGGAGACCAACATCAAACACTGAAGGAAGGTTTTTGAAAACACCCCAAACACCAAACAAAAAAACTGAATTAAAAAACTTATTAAACAGGGGGTGTTTCACACAAAAATAGAGATCTCTATTTTCTCTTGAAAATCAGAAGCTCTTGCCTCACAGGCCCACACCCCCACACATCAAAAACCAGCTGGAGGTGCCAGTTCTGCAGGACAGTGTAAGGAGGCCACAGACTTCCCCATGAGACATACAGCCGTTTAATATCTCTGGGATGATTCCAAGGGCACACAGCAAATGAAGAAGCATTTATTGGAGAAAACCTGCTAACATCTGGGAAGAACAAGGGCCTGTGGTGTGTGAAATAAGATGCCCGTCCTCCCTGACCTCCCACCCCAGTGAGCGGGGCTCCGCTCCAGACTGGTTCCTCCAAGATCACAGGACTCCCTCATCTCCAGCTCTCGGTCAGGGGATTCATTTCCTAGGAAGGGCAGGATGTCAGCTTTTCTTTTCTTATCATGCCCCCAGCTACAGCTTGCTGAGACTGAGTCCCAGGAAAGTGGGCTCAGAAGTGGGGGCTCGCATCTTCCACCCAGACACCATTCGTGGGATGGAGGCTCTGCGTTGAGTGCAGCACCCGTGAGAATACTGGGGCCCGGCCGCCCTTCCCTGGCTCATGGGGTGGGGTTCCCTGCTAAGAGAGGCCAGCCAAGGAACACTGGAGCTGCTGCCCCACTCACCAAGGGCCCAGCTCCTAGCGTGCAGGTGTCACCAGAGAGAGATGCACCACTGTGCCCAGCACCACAGCTCTGGCTCACAGAGTTTGCCTGGGAAAGCAGCTGGTGCACAGCGACTAAATGCACCCAGAAAACAGGTGTGAGTTGCTCCTGAAGGGACTGACTTCATGTGCAACAGAGCTTGGAGAAGTCCAAGCCTAAGCGCACTCTCCAAAACAGTGGAGGTTGTGCTGAAAGGCAACTGGGAGGCGACGGAGAGCCTGGGAGGTATGGGCTACACTGGAGGCCGGCAAGTTTGCCAGAGAGAAATGGAAAAAGAGAGAGCTAGGAAGAGCTCTCCTGGGGTCAGAAGAAACTTAAACATCTTCTAGGGAAAGGGTCCCTTCAAAGGATCCTGAATAGGATTGGACTGAGTTGTGCAGGAATGTGTGCTCCAGGGAATTACTGAAGACAGTAGAGCAATCAGCCTCAATTAGTGGAGCTCAACAGTTGAGTGGTCAGTGAAAGACAGCCAAAAAAAGCCCTGCAAAGGCCACAGTCATCCCAGGGTGACAAAGGACATACCAAGGTGTTATCCCCTAAGAGCAGTATCAGAGATTTCTTACTGGGGAAAAGTGTGTGTGTGTGTGTGTGTGTGTGTGTGTGTTCAGCAAAATAACACAGCCTGTGTGTGTGTGTTCAGCAAAACAGCACAGCCTGTGTGTATGTGTGTGTTCAGCAAAATAACAGCCTGTGTGTTTGTGTGTGTGCGCACGTGTGTTTTTGTGTCTTCAGCAAAATAACAAGGCCAGTCACTAAAGAAGTAAACAAGCAAATAATAATAACAAGCTCCAGCGTGGGGATGGGGAATCAGTACCCAGAGTTTCTACAATACATTACCTAAAATGTCCAGTTTCCAACAATTATAGGACATGAAAAAACAAAACAAAACAAAACAGGAAAACATGACCCATACTCCAGAAAAAAGGCAGATGACAGAAACTGTCTGTGAGGGCCACCAGAGATCAGATTCACCAGGCAAAGCCTTCCAACCAAACAACGATGAAGGGAGTAAAGGAAGATTTGATAATAATCTCATATCAAACAGAGAATATCAATAAAGAGGTAAAAGTTAGAGGAAAGAAAAATAGAAATTCTTTTTTTTTTTGAGATGGAGTCTAGCCCTGTCACCCAGGCTGGAGTGCAGTGGCGTGATCTTGACTCACTGCAAGCTCCGCCTGCTGGGTTCACACCATTCTCCTGCCTCAGCCTCCGGAGTAGCTGGGAACACAGGCGCCCGCCACTACGCCTGGCTAATTTTTTTTTGTATATTTAGTAGAGACGAGGTTTTACCATGTTAGCCAGGATGGTCTCGATCTCCTGACCTCGTGATCCACCCGCCTCAGTCTCCCAAAGTGCTGGGATTACAGGCGTGAGCCACCGTGCCCGGCCAGAAATTCTTAAGTTGAAAAGTATATTTGTTTGAGTGCATTGTAGATTCTGGATATTAGCCCTTTGTCAGATGAGTAGGTTGCAAAAATTTTCTCCCATTCTGTAGGTTGCCTGTTCACTCTGATGGTAGTTTCTTTTGCTGTGCAGAAGCTCTTTAGTTTAATTAGATCCCATTTGTCAATTTTGGCTTTTGTTGCCATTGCTTTTGGTATTTTAGACATGAAGTCCTTGCCCACGCCTATGTCTTGAATGGTATTGCCTAGGTTTTCTTCTAGGGTTTTTATGGTTTTAGGTCTAACATGTAAGTCTTTAATCCATCTTGAATTAATTCTTGTATAAGGTGTAAGGAAGGGATCCAGTTTCAGCTTTCTACATATGGCTAGCCAGTTTTCCCAGCACCATTTATTAAATAGGGAATCCTTTCCCAAATCTACAATGAACTCAAACAAATTTACAAGAAAAAAACAAATAACCCCATCAAAAAGTGGGCGAAGGACATGAACAGACACTTCTCAAAAGAAGACATTTATGCAGCCAAAAAACACATGAAAAAATGCTCATCATCACTGGTCACCAGAGAAATGCAAATCAAAACCACAATGAGATACCATCTCACACCAGTTAGAATGGCCATCATTAAAAAGTCAGGAAACAACAGGTGCTGGAGAGGATGTGGAGAAATAGGAACACTTTTACACTGTTGGTGGGACTGTAAACTAGTTCAACCATTGTGGAAGTCAATGTGGCGATTCCTCGGGGATCTAGAACTAGAAATACCATTTGACCCAGCCATCCCATTACTGGGTATATACCCAAAGGACTATAAATCATGCTGCTATAAAGACACATGCACACGTATGTTTATTGCGGCACTATTCACAATAGCAAAGACTTGGAACCAACACAAATGTCCAACAATGATAGACTGGATTAAGAAAATGTGGCACATATACACCATGGAATACTATGCAGCCATAAAAAATGATGAGTTCATGTCCTTTGTAGGGACATGGATGAAACTGGAAAACATCATTCTCAGTAAACTATCGCAAGGACAAAAAACCAAACACTGCATGTTCTCACTCATAGGTGAGAATTGAACAATGAGAACTCATGGACACAGGAGGGGGAACATCACACTCCAGGGACTGTTGCGGGGTGGGGGGAGGGGGGAAGGACAGCATTAGGAGATATACCTAATGCTAAATGATGAGTTAATGGGTGCAGCAAACCAACATAGCACATGGATACATATGTAACAAACCTGCACATTGTGCACATGTACCCTAAAACCTAAAGTATAATAATAAAATAAAAAAATAAAATAAAATAAAAAATAAAAATACAAATAAAAAGAAAAGTATAATAGCTGAAATGAAAAATTCACTACAAAGGCACAAGAGTAGATTTAAACTGGCAAAAGAAAGCATTAGCAAACTTGAATATGGACTGCCAGCTTACATTAGCAACATGCAAAAACATAAAAACTTAAAATAACATAATAAAAGCAGAACATTAAACTCTTCCATGCCATGAGCACAGCTAAAGTCAATGCTTGCAAGAGCAGGGAGAGGGTCAAGAGAGAAACACAGGAAAAATAGAGAAAGTTGAGACATCTTTTAAAAGAATTTTCTTTATGGCTGTTACAGTGCTCCTTATGGAATAATATTTTAATCTTAAAGGATTGATTGAAAGGAAACCATTAGATAACTAACAGTTTGTGGACAGGGAATACAAATCACAAAGGTTTCATGAGAATGACTAAAGTTGTAGAATGAATCAGAGAATCTAAAGACCTTGCTAATTATAGCTGATGTGATTAAGTGCCAGCTTTTTTTTTTTTTTTTTTTGGAGACAGGGTCTGGGTTTCTCACCCAGGTCTGTTGCCCAGGCTGGAGCATGACCACTGCTCAATGCACCCCTCAACCTCCTGGGTTCAAGCAATCCTCCTGCCTCAGGTTCTTGTGTAGCTGGGACCACAGGCCTGTGCTACCATGCCCAGCTAATTTTTTGATTTTTCTTTTTCTTTTTGTAGAGATGGGGGTCTCACTATATTGTCCAGGCTGGTCTTGAACTCCTGGGCTCAAGTGATCTTCCTGCCTCGACCTCCCAAAGTTCTAGGATTCCGAGTGTGAGCCAAGTGCTAGCTTTCAAAATAATCAATCAATTAACCACACAACAGCCCAGATAAAGAATGAAAACCAACAGTGGGGACCGATGGCCCAAGCTTACCATGGCGACACCCCTGGCCTCCTGGTAGGCCACTTTGACAACATCTGAGGTGCTGGTGTTGAGGAAGAAGTAACCTGAGCCTTCCCTGATGCGGAGCTCTGCCTGCAGGAGACAGATGCAGGGAGGGTTGGGCCGCATGTGGGAGGGCGAGGAGTCCCCCTGTGGGTCTTGCCCAGGAAGGTGGCAGGGCAAGGACTGTACCTGGATGCCAGGGTGGTTGTAGATGGTCACCTCTTCTGGGCTCACCCTCACGTCCTCCACCAGGATGAGCTCTATGGAGGCCGACAGAGGCACCAGAGGGTCATGCTGAAGGGCAACGGCAAGGTCATCAGATCCAGGAGGACATGATTAGGCCGCCCCTCGGGAAGAGCAGGCCCAAAGGCCCTAGGGCCTGGCCTTGCTCCTGGCCACAAGCCCCTGGTGCTCCTGAGCCCAGCAGAATGGCCACAGGCCCTTTGAAGCCTCCCTTCAGCCTCCTGAGGTGGAATGAGTTGCAGGCTCCTCCTGCAACTGAGGAGGGGGTTGGCACCAATCCAGCTTAGAAGACGCCACCCCAACCCACCAGGCCCCAGTGGTGGGCAACTCACACACACGCCCTGCCTTGCAGGACCTCACAGCAAAGGGTCAGCTTCAGAGCGTGTGGCCACCGGCCAGGCCAGGCATCGGGGGAGGGTCCCCTGGAAGAGTGGCCAAGGCTGGCTCAGGAGAGGACAATGACAGCCCTCATCCCCTAGGGTGGCACATGACCCACTGAGCTCTGCTTCCTGCCATGTGTCACACAAGGGAGCCACCCAGATCTGAGGCCCCCAGGAGGTCACGTGTTTGAGCACCTCCTCGAGGCCACAGATGTGCTAGGCACTCAGGGTGCAACAACTGCCCGCAGGGAGAGGCGACTCCAATGCACGGATGGAAAAGCAACAGTCAGTCAATGACAGGAAGGTGTGTAGTGTGGGCGACAAGGACAAGGAAGGTGTCTGCAAGGGAGAGCAACTCTCAGGGGAACAGAGACTGCAAGGGGAGGAAGCCCGAGTGACTCAGCAATGGGGGGTGGGGGGGACATCAGGGCAGAGGGAGGAAGTGCAAAGTCCTGGGGGGAACATGTCAGGGTGCTCAGGCATCAGGCAGGAGGCCATGATGCCACCCCACTCCCAATCAAGGGACTCCTGGTGCCAGTGAGGACTGAGCCATCAGGGACAGGCACAGGTGTGCCCCTTCAGTGACCACCTCCCTCCAGGCCAGCCTCCCCAGTGCTGCCCCCATAGGCCCCCAGCCTCTTTCAAAGTTTGCTCCCAGAAGGACAATAGAAGTGCCTCATTCTGGCATTTAGGGACCCTGGGAATACAGTCCCACCTTCTCCTTCCAGCCTGTACCTGCTGCCTCCACCTTATTCAAGACCTAAGTTTCCTTGTGGCTATACCCCCCATGAGGTGGCTGTCATCCAGGAAGGGCTATTCTTGAGAAGCCCTTCCCATTCCCACCTCCAATGTACCTACTGGTCCCCTACTATTAATAGCAGTGCCTCTCCTGGGGCCTCCAAGAGGCTGGGGTGGGGGAGTGGTGGTCAAGCAGACAGTGACTCAGGACACTGTGATACCCGGTGGAATTTAAGCAGAAGTAGGAGGCTTGCCCCACTACCCATAGCCCACCCACCACTGGGCCCTGGGAGATACCGGCTGCTTTATTCTGGCAGAGCTGAGGTGGGACTCCTGGTAGCCAGTGGCAGTGGCAGTGATGGCTGTGGTTCCTGATGCCTCGTGAACCAAAATGGCCTGCAAACCTGAGACCAGGAAGAGGGAAGCCACCGTTGGATGTCTGCCCATCACCACCCCTGAAGCAGCCCCTCCCTTCTTCTGATTTGCAGTTTCAAATCTGAAAACAGACAACTGTGTGTGTTGAAGAATCTGAAAAGACAACTGTATGTGTTGAAACTATGTGGATTGCAAGAGTTAACAGGACCTAAGCGCAGATAACTAAGCTCCCACAGGCACTGGCCCACCTTGGCAGGCTTCCTGTCTGGTCTCTGATCTCCTGCCTGGGCCGTCGGGCTTGCACCCAGCTCACCGTGCAGCTTCTTTTGGCCACTCTCATTGTCCTGGGACACCAGCTGCATGGGCAGCTCAGGCTCGATGCTGGCTAACAGTGGCCTGGTGGACTCCCATTGGATGCTCAGAGAGCTGAAGTTGTCGAACCGGCGGCCCTCCTGGTCGTAAGCAGCCAGGTCCAGCAGGGGGTTGCGGTGGCTGGACACTGGGACCTGCAGGGAACACAGGTCAGATGCTGTGGTCACCCCCAGGACTGGACCTGGACACTGACCACGCAGTGCATTCTGAGGCCAGCAGCTGCCCTGTGGGCTCTTGGAGGTGCTGGTGAGGGAATGGGATGAGCCAGAAAGCAATCCTCACTATTGCCACCCACCAGGTCCCCCCATGGCCCTGTCCAAGCTGGCCTCTGGCTCCAGACCACAGCTCTCAATGGAATGAGAACCACTAGGGGGCCTTCAGCAACACTGGAGGCATTTCTGGCTGTCCCTACTGATGAGTCAGGGGGTTGCCACTGGCATCTAGTCGGGAGAGGTCCATGATGCTGCTAAACACCCTACAATACACAGGACAGCCCCCCACAGGAACTATCTGGCCCCAAATGTCAACAGTGCTGAAGCTGGGAAGCCCCACCCTGGCCTACTACTGTGGGTAGGCTGCTCTCCTTCCCCTCTGCCCTCACCTTTCCAAATGATTGCCATCCCCCACCCAGGCACATGTCAGCACCTCTAGGATGGCCCCACTAGTGGTTTCACAGGAATGCAGATTTCAACGCCTAAGATGTCCCAGAGCCACTGGCGATGTACAGCTCCTTTCAAAGTGGAATACTCGCCTAATCCTTAAATGTCCCAGGAAGGTGGAAGGGGTCATCCCCATGTGAAGAAAGCACAAGCCCAGGCAGGGAAAGGAGCTCATCCAAGGAGGTTCAGGATGGGAGCTCCAGGCTGCAGGTCCAAATCCTGGATTCCCAGCACTCTGGCTTGATCTCTTGCTCCCCGAGCAGACTCTCCCCTTAGAAACCGGCTGAATCAAGCCTCTTTCCTGCGGGCTATCCCTTGCTTCTCTGGCTTCATAGCATGGGGGCAATGTGGGCAGGGCCACAAAGCAGAGGCCAAGTGTCTCTGACCCCACAACTTGGACTGAGCCCCAGCTCCACCTCTCAGTGCCCAGGCAAGTTATGAACTCCCTGAACCTCAGTTTCTCTAGCTGTGACACACAAAGCACAACCGAGGGATTTAAATATGGGGACTGCAAGGTCATTTTAGAGAGCCTTCCTACATTTGGGTAGGAAAGGGGGCAGCCATGAGCATCATTCACAAACAGGGCTAGTTTTCTATTTGGGGAGAGGGGGGTCCTGCAGGAAGAACTACCCTTCTCTCATACTCTGGTTAGAAGTGACTGAGGCACTTGCTCTGGCCAGTGAAATGGGACTAGGAGGAAGCTTCACTGCCAGATCCTGACCTGCCACATTCCCTTTCTCTCCACAGTGGCACCTGCCATGATCAACATGGTGGCTGCTCCACAGCCCATGTCTTGGAATGAAGATCACAATGACGCAAAGCAAGTCTCCCAGACAACTAGAGAGGCTCATGCAGCATGGGCAAGAGGTGAGCTTGTGCCATGTGAAGCTACGGGATGTGGGCTTGTTTGCTGTGGCAGCCTGGCCAGACCCCGCCTGCCTGACTGATACAGTCACAAAACACCCCACCTGCACCATGAGGGCTCCTCCCAACTCCTAGCTCTCTTGCCCCAAGAGAACACTTGATTCAAGCAGGCTACAAATTCTTAATCCACGCCCTGCTGAGAGTAGGCCAGCACCATCAGCAGGCATGCAAAGGTCTCATCATTATTCATAATATAGAAGCCGGGAGTTTGGGCAGGGGCTGTAAGGACCTATCCTAGGTGCTCCATGGCTCCCCCAGATGCAATCCTGGCTGGAAAACCAATGCTCCTCCAGGGAAGGAAATTGACACTGGCCAAGCACACGTGCAAGCTAACTGGCCCATTTGAGGCAACAACATAAGCCCCATATTACAAACAGGGAGGCTGAAGTCCAGGGACGTTAAACGTTAAATGACTTGTCCAAGGTCACACAGGTTTAGGGGTGGAACTCAGCTGGCCTGATTGTAGAGCCCAAGGACCTCCCCTGACTCAGTGTGGCCAATCTCTGGTGTCTCATCTGGGGGCAGCCCCATTCAAGCCCCTAATCAGTCCCATGCAACTGGTGCCCACCCACAGTGAGCGAGCCACACGCTAGAGGACCTGCTCGGAGGGCCAGCGTCAGGCTGAGCCTGGCTCTACCTTGTCATTCTGATCAGTCAATTCCATTCTGATGTCTCTCCCCACCAATAATTTAATCTGCAAACACATCTTGGGTAGCCTCTGAAGTTGGAGAGTATAAAATTACCTTGATCCTGCACCCAGGCTGCATTGCAGGGATATATCTTTCTCAAAGTTCCCTAATGACTGGCCAGGCATGGTGGCTCACGCCTGTAATCCCAGCACTTTGGGAGGCTGAGGCGGGTGGATCACGAGGTCAGGAGTTTGAGACCAGCCTGACCAATATGGTGAAACCCTATCTCTACTAAAAATAGAAAAATTAGCTGGGCGTGGTGGCGCATGCCTGTAATCCCAGCTACTCGGGAGGCTGAGGCAGGAGAATCACTTGAACCCGGGAGGTGGAGGTTGCAGTGAGCCGAGATTGCACCACTGCACTCCAGCCTGGGCAACAGAGCGAGACTGTCTCAAAAAGAAAAAAAAAAAAGTTCCCTAATGAGGCTCTAAATTGCCAGGGTCACGCCTCAACGGCTGGCTGGTGGCTCAGGAACCTGAGGACTGATGGATCACACAGCCACTCCGTGTTTGAGGTCCATTATTTTCTGGCGACATCTATGATGTGCAAAGCCTAATCAGAGTCAAGCCCTGCAGCCATCATATTTAAGTCCAGAGAGACAACCCTGGGCTAAAGCAGAGGTCCTGGCCAACAGACAGACCAGGCACAATCCAGCCCCAACGTGGCCTGCTCAGCTCACAGCCAATGCTAAGGACAGGGAAGATGCACATAGGTATGATTTTTCTTTGAAAGTGAGAAAGCTGGGCCAGCCTGGGGTTGAATTGACTGTCCCTGAGCTGAACAGGCTGCCTGTCCAGAGAGGACCTGCTCTCCAGTTCAGCTACTCCCTGGTCAGTTATCCAGCAGTGTGGCTTCTCCACCCATGAGTCTGCAAGAGTCAAGGGTGAAGACGAGTAGCACATGCACAGTGCATTCGCTGGTTCACTCATCCATCGCTCCTAGTTACTGAGCTCCTCCTATGAGCCAGGGTCTGCTCTAGGACTCGCAAAGAATAAATGGAGTGAGTTCCACAGCGTTAGATCGCGATGAGCTCACACATGCCCTCCTCAGAGCCCCACTCCGCTCCTCCTGAGCAGCCTCCTCCTCGCTCTGCTGCGTGCCCTATTTCACTTCCCTTGCAGCGCTTGCCACCTCTGATCCATCTTATTTGTGCATCTCCTGGTCTCCCTGTCATCTCTGGGAGGCAAGTTCCTTGCCTGTCCTGATTACTGTGCAATCCAAAACTCAGACCTGTGCCTGGCACAGAGGACATGCTCCATAAGTACATACTCAAGGAGTGAGGAGCCGCCCACCCCCCTCCTCTGAAAAGGGGCTGGGGGCTGGTGCTGGCCAGAGGATGTCTCATGTCCCTTACCCTGGACACACTCAGCACCTTGGGCTCTGAATGCCCTAGGGACTAAGGCATGGATATGTCTCAAGTCCAAGGGGAACAGACCTGTGGCTTCCCCTACCATCCCTGCTGTTAGACAGACTCCCAAGGGACTTTCTTCCCCTCCCAACACTTACTTCTGAAACACAGCCCCACATCGCCCACATCATGGGGATGCTATAGCTGGTCACCTCTCCTCAGCAGCCCCCATGCCTGCTCTGACCCTACATACTCTGTCCATAGACAGCAAGCCCCATTTTAACACCCTCAAGGCACAAAAGACAACAAGTTATTTTTAAACTACCAAGTGCCAAACAAAGACAGGCAGCGAATGTGGAAAAGGACTCTATCTTCACCTGGCACTGCCACTAGTAGCTGTGACTTTGGTATGTCCCTCACCTCTCCAAGCTGTGTGTCCCCTGCATATAAAACACAAATGAAACCAGCGCCCTCACAGGGCCAGCTGTTGAGACGAAGGAAGTGCAGTGTGGAGCTATGTCCGTTACAATGCTTGGGACCATGGGCAAGGCCGCCAATGTCCTCCTGCCCAAGCGGGCGGCACCCTCGCCTCCTCCCGAGCATAGCCCACACTCACCACCTGCTTGTTCTGCTGCAGCAGCGGACAGGACACGTCCAGCTGGGGGCTGGTGTAGACAGGAGAGAGGGTGAGCCTGGATGGTGGGGTGCAGACGAACTTCACCACGGCAGGCTCCACTGCAGGGAAGGGGTTGGTGAGGCTGGGCTTGTTCCCCACCGACAGGACGATGACCTGGTAGGGCACAGTGAGCAGTCAGACCCCCACGCTTGAGTTCTCACTCCTCTCTGAGCTGTGCCACACCCCATCCCAGCTCCCTCTGACTCAGTTTTCTCCTCTATAGGATGGCAGTGATGATGATACCCATGCCACAGGGTCTTAACAAAGGCCCAGTGGCACACAGGTGGGAAAGCACTTTCTCAACACCTAAGAGACTCTCAGATGGGAGCCCACGTGCCCTATGGGCTGCTCCTATCCCAGGAAGAGGTAGACCCGGTGAGGCTTCATGGTTTCCCAGGACCCTAGGAAAACCCCACGGTTGCATTAGCAAATTCACAAGTTCAAGGATGCTTCAATGAGGAGTCCATATGGAGGTGAAAACACCCATGGAATGAGGGACAGATGTGGGAAGTGCATGCTGCAGAATGATGACGGGGCAAGCGAATCAGATAGGAACTCTGCAAGACAATGCCCAGGAGCAGCTGCAGCCTGGAGGCAGGGCCTGCCCTCCGCCTGCTCGTGCTCTGCAGCTCCAGGGGCTGCTGCAGAGAGGGAAATCCATGGTGCAAGAAAAGAGGGAAACCTGTCTGCCTGGAGAGCTGGGACCTCAGAAATCATATCCAATCTCCTCTTTTTTGGAGCACCATGGCTCAGGGCCCATCTTGAGGTAGCGCCCTCAGCCTCCTCAGATGACATGCACTTGATGGAGGACACGAGCCCCCACCCCTCCTGACCATGAGGCAGGACCAAGGGCAGTGTCCTCCCTGACTCCACGCAGGCTTTCTGTCTGTACTCGGTGCCCCATGTGAGGGAGCCACAGAGCAATGGATTGGGAGGGCCCTAGAGGTAACCCCAATTGGAGGTCAAATTCCTACAGCCCTGAGAGGGGACAGGGATGGTGGGGTCATGCCAGGGATAAGAAATATATACAACTTAATTCATGAGGAATTTTATTCTTCTTATTGTATTATTTATTATGATGCTGCTATTGTTCTTGTTGTTTTATTGTTTTTCTAAAACCACCCCACTGGTGAGTGGAACCTATCACCAGGCATATTTTCTGGCCATACCAGGGCAGCTGTGGCATGGCTGATGCCATAGGGCACCGTGGGAGGCATGCATGTGCATTTTATTGCCAATTGACATTCTTTGCCCTGCTACACATGCAGGAAGTATCCTTCACTTCCCAAAGAAATGGGCTCTCTCCCATCTTCCTGATTCCCGCCGAATACCCCTTTTGCTTTGGGCTTCCTGCCTTGGAAACGGAGCAGTAGATGCCCACCAGAAGCCCCAAAAGCTCTCAGCCCACCCTCTCCGGGGAAGAACTGCCAGGCCCCAAGGCGCCTGAACAGCAAGATGCCCTCCAGTCAGCACGTGGGGATTCAGGTCACACATGTGTTTTGTCTGGTCCCCTCAGCCTCCTCAGCTTTTGGTTTTCAGCATTAAAAAACTTAAGAGATTACCTATGCAAAAAAAAACTATTGTGATTTCCAGGTTATCCTCAAGAACCAACAAGAAGTGTCAAACCTGGGTCTACAGCCTCATTCATTTACGACCCTGGAGACATTGGACTTGTGACCCCCGAACTCAAAGCCTCCAGCTCTGGTTTGGTTAGTGGGGGATGCTGAAGCCCATGGAGGTGGCAAGCCACCCAACTGGCCTGCTCTATGAAAGCTGGTATAGCAGGAGGTCCCCATTGCCACACCTGCTTGGCGTTCATTGAGTCATTCCACCTCACCATGCCTCAGTTTGCCTGTCTGTAAAATGGGTACAATAGGAGTGGCTGTCTCTCAGGGTTACTCCAAGGAGTAAATAAAACAATACTGAGAGAGTCATTTTCCAACCCTGCCTTACGGCAAGGAGGGTCTGGAGCAGCTGCCCACTCACCTGCTCACCCAAAGCCTGACAAGTCACAAGGATCCAGTGTTGCTGATAATTCCGGGAGGAATGGGGGGCAAAGAGAGCCAGGCTGATGCTGTCAGTGTCCTCAGCGGTGACGTTCTGGAAGAATTTGGATGGTTCCAGGATCCAAGGTCTGGGACCTCCTTCAAACAGCATCTCCTTTGAGGAGCCCAGGGTTACCAAGGCAACAGAGGAGGGATCCACAGCCTGGGGAAGGAAGAGGCGGAAGACTTGGCATTCTTCTAAGGCAGCACGGGCGGGAGCTGGGCATCCCAGTCCCGCATCCTCACCCTGCTTGTGGGGGCCAGTGGTCAGGCAAACCCCATGTCCTGTTTGAAACTCATTCTCCTCATCTGCAGTACTCATGGGGATCGTTGCAAAGATCCAGAGGAATGGGGTGTAGATAGAATTAAGCCCTCACTCTGACAGACTGCTGGAGGGTGTACATGGATTTGCCTCTTTTGTCAAACAATCTGGTAAAAGCCTTGAAAATACCCACAGCCCTGGAACCCAGGAATTCCCCATCTGGAACCTAACCTAACAACACAATGGAGAGAAACATGTCAATGCACAGACAGATGTTCATCACCCTATTATTTCCCACAGCAAATAACCAACAATAATCTACAATCCAGCACAAGGGGCTCAGTACACATGGTGTTTCCCAGCGACGGAAGCTGATGCGGGCCCCCAAAGCAGTCTTCACAAAGATCTACAAGCGCAGGATACAAATCTGATGGTGCAGTTTGATCACAACCATGTTGCTGTAAAAAGCATAAAATCCTAAAGAGATATCCACCAGGTGCCCAATGGAGATGCAGCCTGTGGTGTCCTTGCTGGCATCATTGCCGGTGGTCTGTTCCCTTCCTTCTGAGCCGCTGGGCTTCCCACACTTTGCACCATGTATGCATGAGCTTCGAAGGTGAGTCTTGTGGCACCTAGAACCATGCCTGGAACATAGTGGGTGCTCAACAATTCTTTGTTGAATGAAAGTGAATTGGCAAGTAAAACTGTGGAGTCCTTAAAGTACCCAGTAAACAAAGGAAGAATTAAAGTAATATTTCACACAAAGCTCTCATTTCCTCCACGGCCTAGGGCAACCAATGGTGCCAACGGCCCCATGGCCTCCTGGTGTGGGCAATGGCAGTGTTAGATTCTATGTAACAGGGTGTCATTCCCAGCCAACCTCCAGGAAGACGTGGAGACTCCACAGGACTCCTCCCTCCAGTGACACAGCAGGGGTGCGGAGAGGAGGGATTCACTCTGAGGGGTCCCACAGTCCTGCTCCTTGACTCCCTGCCCAGCTGGGCTAACCTCCCACTGCAGAGGGTCCCACTGCAGTGACTGCCAAGTCCTCACTTGTCAATCTGCTCCCTGCTAGACCCATCTACTCTCCCTTCAAACAGCTGCCCATGTGTCTCTTACTAAGACACAGACCTGACCCTGTCCCTTCTGCATTAAACTATTCCACAGCACCCACGGCCCTCAGAATACAGGCTCAGCTTCTGTCCTGGGACTTGGGCTCTCCCAACCTGACCCCAGTCCCAGCTACAGACTAGTGGCATCCTTCTAGAGAACCATGCTCAGCTGTCCCCAGGCCTTCGCAGAGGCTACCCTCCTGCCCTGTCTCACTTAGGTGACCCCTCCTCACACTGCAGGGCTCAGCACATTGGCCTCCAGAAAGCCCTGCTTCTTCCCCCACCCAGCGCCAACCTGTGGCCCAGGCGACTCTTCTCTGGCCCCCACTTCACCTGGTGCTCCTCACCCTGAAGGAGCTTCACGGCTTGGGGGTCTCCCTGATCAGGCTATAGGCTCGTGGAGGGTAGGGTGTGTCTGTTTCCTTCTGTGTCTATGGCATGATCTTAACCACATGAGGAAGGAAAAACCTTATAAGAAAAATATTCCCTCCCCACCCACAGAAAAACCTCTTCCACCTCTGCACACAGTGGAAGGGTCATGCTAGCTCTCTGGGTTCTTTTATAAGGGCACTAATCTCAGCCGTGAAGCTTCTGCCCTCATGATCTAATCACCCCTCAAAGACCTCAGCTCCATTGCTGTGGGGGTCAGCATTTCAACATATGTATTTTGCGGGGACACGAACATCCAAATTATGGCTATCTCTGAGGAAGGAAGCCCTCACCAGTCACCAAAATCTGCTGGTGCCTTGACCTTGGACTTCCCAGCTCCTAAACTGCAAGAAAGCAATTTCTGTTGTTTATAAGCTACCCAGTCCAAGGTGTTTTGTTAAGGCGACCTGAACAGACTATGACTTTTCAAATGAGAATTCTGTCCTTTTGACTTTGTTTTTGAATATGAACATTTTTTGAATCTGATATAGGTTATCGACTGTCTCTGGGCATCCCTCCCTGCACATGTGTGCTCACACACAAACAATTCCAAGGAGGCTATTGGTGCCCCTGCTGTAACCCATCCCCAGACTCGACCTTCAACAGAGCCAGGCGTGGCCCCTGTTTCCTGCAGGAGAAGCACTAAGTATGCTTAGGGCCTTCATCTCTTATCCTCTCAGAACTCTCTGCTGGAGACAGCAGCACAACCCAGTTCTGCACGTCACTCAGGCCTCTGCCTGAGCGTCACCTCCTCAGGCAGGCCTCTGCTGAGCCTGTCTGAAACAGGGTCTCCCTTCCCCTGTCACCCTCTTTCCAGCTCAACTCTTCATCTCTGCCCCTCAGACATCACTGGATATACCATCATTTGCTTCTCTGTCCCCACTGGAGCGAAGCTAGTGTGGGACCTTAAACAAGTTAATGTCTACAAGGCTGTTTCCCCATCCTGTGAAATGGGTACAATGATAATGCCTACCTCGAGGGGCTACTGGTGCGATTCAGGGGCTAGAATGAAAGACCTGAATATATGACTAGCACACGCTCAATCAATGGCCCCTGCTGTTAGAAACTGTTATGATTATTAACTGTCATCCCCACTTTATAGACAGAAAGGATAAATCCCAGCAGATGAAGACACCAAACCAAGCTAATCCAGCTGGTGGGCCTGGGTCTGTTCTGACTCTTGATCCCATGCTCTTACCCACATCTCATGGCCACAACCAATAAAACCCCACTATGGGCAAAGCAGGCCACTGTGTATCTTGCTAAAGACATTTTCATGACCAGCCCAAAGTGAAAGAACTGTGCGAAGGAGCTGTGTGTTCTACAATTAACAACCGGAGGATGAGGAATTATCACCTTCCTGTTTAATTCTCTCCCTCAGGCTTGAAAGTATCATGGAACCCTGTGCCAAGGAGACAGGTTAACAACGCAGCTGATGAAGGATGCTCATGAATTGTGCAGGCTCCTCCGCGGGTGTCAAAGCCCAAATATTCCAAATATTCCTCATGTGTGACAGAGACATCAATTCCTCTATTGGTTAAGTTTCTGTCACTTGGCTTTTGTTCCTTGTAAATAAACCTGATCTTACCTGCTAACTAGGAAGAAGACAGATGAAAAGAGAAGAGACCCATATCCACTTTTCTCTGTAATCTGTCCAATCAGGAAGCCACCTCCCTGAGGGACATGTCTACCTTATCTTCATCCTTACATCTCAGCTCAGGACTGTGAGCTCAGCTTCTGGCTTCTGCTGCTCCAGCCAAACGCCCTGATAATCCAGAGCCAGGAGGGGCCCTGAAAAACTCCTCTCCAGGTGCCTGGTGAATGCTCTAGCTCCCAGAAGGTGCACAGGGCAACCCCAGAATGCCTGCTGTCCTCAGGGATTTCAACTCTCTCCACCCTGCTCTCTGACACTCTCACCTGCTGCAGTGCTATGCTTGAGTTGGGGTGTGGGGGCAGGTCTTGATCTCCTCATTTTAAACTTCTACCCCCATCACCCCTTCATGCTCTACTTTTTTCATGGCAAGCAGAGGCAAAATACATTCTTTGCTTTGTTTACGGTCGTCTCTACCTCTCTTTGTCAGAATGTCACTTCATGGGGACAAAGGTTCTGCGTTTTCTGCCCTGGTGCATCTCTAGGGCCTGCATCAGGGATTGCACAAGTAGGTATTCATGCCTGTGTGCTGAAGGAACAAATGGGTGGAGGATAAGGAGCAGGGCTAGGCCTCTGATCACTAACGGACCATCTGAGAAGTGTCTGTTATGTTTGCTCTGGAGGTCAGGAGGCCTTGGCTTCTGCCCTGGCTGGGTGACCTTGGACACATTTCCTCACACATTCATTCTAAACAAAACCACCCTTGGTTGATGTCTGCTCTGTACCAGGCACTGAACCCAGGGCTAGGGGTTCAGAGATAAAAGATCCTAACATTGCCGGGCACGGTGGCTCACGCCTATAATCCCAGCACTTTGGGAGGCCAAGGTGGGAGGATCATGTGTGGTTGGGAGTTCCGGACCAGCCTGACCAACGTGGAGAAACCCTGTCTCTACTAAAGATACAAAATTAGCTGGGGATGGTGGTACATGCCTGTAATCCCAGCTACTCGGGAGGCCGAGGCAGGAGAATCGCTTAACCCTGGGAGGCGGTGGCTGTGGTGAGCAGAGATGGCACCATTGCACTCCAGCCTGGGCAACAAGAGCGAAACTCCATCTCAAAAAAAAAAAAAAGAAAAAAGAAAAAGAAAAAGAAATCCTAACATCACCAAACTTGCTTCCAATGAATGGGTGAGAGGAAGAAAAAAATGGTACAAACCATGAGGACCGGAGCTGTCTTCAAGGCTGACACTGGGAGCAGAAAAATGCAAGAAAATGCAAGGACTGCCTGACTGAGCCAGGGAGACTGGGGCTCCCCGAGGACTGCTCTCCAGCCCTCCCTGGAAGGAGGAGCAGGAACTCCCCACCAACGAACCCTCTCTGCACCTCCTGCAAGCCAGGCAGGGTTCAAAGAAAGGAATGATTACAGTCAGCAGCCTCCTGCATGGCAGCCTTCGCACGGAGCCTTCATACCCACCCTGGAGGAAGGCCCAGTTCTTTTTTATCCATGTATAATAACTAACCCTTCCTGAGCCTGCACTACCCCCTAGACTGTGTTCTGAGCTCATTCCATTTGTGAGCTCAGCAAATCCTCATCACAACCCCATGAGGCAAGAGCTGTCTCAGTCCCATTTTACAGGCAGGGAATGTAAGGCCCAAGAGCGGGTGGGAGTCAGGCTGGACTCAGCTCAGGAGGGTGGTATGGACACTGAGGCTATGTGCTCTGCTCCGCACAGGCCGTGGCCACCACTATCCTCAGATGGGAAGCAGGATGGATGGACACTAGGCCAGGGCAGATCCGCTCTGACCCCAGTCTTGGAGGCCTCAGCATCTGCCATACTACAAGGCCGCTGTCCCAATTCTAGGGCTCTGTGGAGACCCTGAAGGTTAGCTCTGGAGTGAAGCGGAAGCACTCCCCTGTTCTGACCCTTGCTGAACACACTTCTGAAGCCCTTGTAGCCCACATTCCTACCTTCGTTAGGAGAGGCTGGCAGGTCGGTGTCCTGCCAAGCCTGCCAAATGCTGTCTCACATAACCACAGAGATGCCCACAACCACTGCCCCATCAGGGAGGCTCTGCTCCTTCCACATGGATCCTGCTTTTAGCCAGAAATCATGGGAGAGGAAGCTGTGCCAAAAGCTATTTTGAAGGAATCGGGTTTATCACGGAAATTCGTCAGAGCAAATGGGTAATTTGCATCTGGGAAGGAGTGGGCAGGGGGTTGGTAAAGGGCAGGGCCCCTGGCTCACCTTGAGGGGCAGGTAGGCAGCAATGGTGATCTTGGCACTCAGGTGGACGTGGCCATGTCTGTAGCTCACAAGAAGCGTGGTAGAGCCCTGGGCCTCGGCCTTTACCTGGACGCCGCTGCAGTGCTCAGAGTCTGGTGGCAGCCTCCCTACGGAACGGAGAGAACTAGATGGTCACCCTGAAATCACTTTTTTTTTTTTTTTTGAGATGGAATCTCGCTCTGTTGCCCAGGCTGGAGTACAGTGGCATGATCTTGGCTCACTGCGACCTCCGCCTCTGGGGTTCAAGTGATTCTCCTGCCTCAGCCTCCCAGGTAGCTGGGACTACAGGCATGGACCACTACACCTGGCTAATTTTTGTATTTTTTTAATAGAGATGGGGACTTGCCATGTTGGCCAGGCTGGTCTTGAACTCCTGACCTCAAGTGATCAATCCGCCTCGGTCTCCCAAAGTGCTGGGATCACAGGTGTGAGCCTCTGTGCCCAGCCCTGAAATCACCTTTGGTGGGGAAGGCACAACAGGCTGGGGGCCCCCTCTTTCATCCCAGGCTTGATCCTTGATCTGATTTTTTTTTTTGAGATGGAGTCTCACTCTGTCTCCCAGGCTGGAGTGCAGTGGCGCGATCTCAGCTCACGGCAAGCTCCGGCTCACTGCAAGCTCCGCCTCCTGGGTTCAAGCGATTCTCCTGCCTCAGCCTTCTGAGTAGCTGGGATTAGAGACATGCACCACCACGCCCAGCTAATTTTTTGTATTTTTAGTAGAGACAGGGTTTTACCGTGTTAGCCAGGATGATCTCGATCTCCTGACCTCATTATCCACCCCCCTCGGCCTCCCAAAGTGCTGGTATTACAGGCATGAACCACTGCACCCAGCCCTGATTTTTAAAAAAATATTTAATTCAGCCGGGCACAGTGGCTCACGCCTGTAATCCCAGCATTTTGGGAGGCTGAGGTGGGTGGATCACCTGAGGTCAGGAGTTTGAGACCAGCCTGACCAACATGGAGAAACCCTGTCTCTACTAAAAATACAAAAAATTAGCCAGGCGTGGTGGCACCTGCCTGTAATTCCAGCTACTCAGGAGGCTGAGATAGGAGAATCACTTGAACCCAGGAGGCAGAGGTTGCAGTGAGCCGAAATCGCGCCATTGCATTCCAGCCTGGGCAATAAGAGTGAAACTCTGTCTCAAAAGAAAAATTAAAATGTTTAATTCACGGCCAGGCGCGGTGGCTCACACCTGCAATCCCAGCACTTTGGGAGGCTGAGGTGGGAGGATCACCTGAGGTCGGGAGTTTGAGACTAGCCTGACCAACATGGAGAAATCCTGTCTCTATTAAAAATACAGAATTAGCCGTGTGTGGTGGCGCATGTCTGTAATCCCAGCTACTTGAGAGGCTGAGGCAGGAGAATTGCTGGAACCCGGGAGGCGGAGGTTGTGGTGAGCCGAAATCACACCATTGCACTCCTGCGTGGGCAATGAGGGAGCAAAACTCGGTTAAAAAAAAAAAAATGTTTAATTCACATGAGTATATAATTCACAATGATTTTTCCACATACTGGACCCACCCTATATGCAGCACCCAGATCAACAAACAGAATATTATCTGTACCCCCAGAATCTCCTGGAAACCCTTCTGGTATTTGGCCTCTCCCTAAAGGAAAACCGCCCCCCTGGCGCCTACCAGCACAACTGAATCTTGCTTGGTATTGTTCCCATAAAAGGAATCATGGGCATAACTCTTTTGTGCCTGGCTTCCTCAATTCCACAGTGTTCATGGGATTTCTCATTGGTCACACCTTGAAGATCCTTTGTCCACATTCTCCATATGATTCTGTTGTATGAATACAGAGCAATAGACTGACCCATGCTATGGTGAACATGTGGGTTTCTTCCAGTTTGGGGCTGTGCTGCATGGTATTGCTGTAAACATCTGGGTGCCTTCCTCTTGAGGGACACACCTGGGCATTTCTGTTGCGTGCGTCCCTAAGAGAGGAAGTGCTAGGCTGCAGGGCATGCATGTGTTTAGCTGTAGTCATTATTGGTTGCTGTTGTCAAATCTCTTCCCAAAGTGGTTGTGTCAATTTATACTGCTGCCAACAGCTGCCCTACATCCCTGCCATTATTAAATTAAGTTTTAAGATTTTTATTTTATTGAGACATGGTCTTGCTCTGTCGCCCAGGCTGGAGTGCAGTGGCACAATCTTGGCTCACTGCAACCTCCACCTCCCAGGCTCAAGTGAGTCTCCTACCTCAGCCTCCTGATTAGCTGGGACTACAGAAGTGAGCCACCACACCAGGATAGTTTTTTCATTTTTTGGTAGAGGCAGGGTCCCATTATGTTGCCCAGGCTGGTCTCAAACTCCTGGGCTTAAGCAATCCTCCCATCTCGGACTCCCAAAATGCTGGGATTACGGGCATGGGCTACCGTGCCCAGCCTAAAATTTTATCTTTAAAAAAGTTGTTTAAAAAAATTCTGATAAAATACAGGTAAGATAAAATTTCCCACCATAACACCTTTTGTGTGTATAGTTCAGTTGCATTAAGTACATTTATGTAGCCTGTGAATGGATGTCGCCACCATCCATCCACACAACTCTTCAACTTACAAAACTGAAACTCTGCACCCAATATACAGTAACTTCCCAATTCCCCTCACTCCAGTCCCTGGCCACTACCATTATACTTCCTGTCTTCATGAATTTGATTACTCTAGGTATCGCATATAAGTGGGATCATAGAGTATTTGTCCTTTTGTGACTGGCTTACTTCACTGAGCATGATGTCTTCAAGGTTCTTCCATGTTGCAGCATGGGTTGGAATTTCCTTCCTTCTTAAGGCTGAATAATATTCCACTGTATGGATAGACCTCATTGTGTTCATCCATTCTTCCAACGGTGGACACCTGGGTTGCTTCCACCTTTTGGCTATTGTGAATAACACTGCCATGAACATGGGTGCACAAATACCTCTTTCGGATCATACTTTCAATACCTTTGGATGTGCACCCAGATGCGGGATTGCCTGCTGCATCATACAGTAACTCAATGTTTACTTTCTTGAGGAACCACCATACTGCTTTCCACAGCAGCAGCACCTTTCACATACCCACCAGCAGCGCATAAGAGTTCCAGTGTCTTCACATCCTTGTCAACATTTGCTGTTTTCTGTTGTTTTGATTGCAGCCATCCTAAGGAGTGTAGTCCTTTTCATTGTGGGTTTGATTTGCACCACTCTGATGATGAGTGATGTTGAGCATCTTCCCGTGTGCTTATTGTCCGTGTATCAGCTTTGGACAAATATCTATTCAAGTCCTCTGCCTACTGTTTGATTGGGTTATTGGTGTTATTGCTGCTGACATGTAGGAGTTCTTTACATATCCTAGATATTAACCCCTTATACAATTTGCAGATGTTTTCTCCCATTCTGTAGATTGCCTTTGTACTCTGTGGTGTCCTTTGATATACAGAACTTTTTTATTTTGTTGTAGTCCAGTTTGTCTATTTTTAATTTATAGCCTGTGCATCTGGTGTTATAGCCAAAAAATCAATGCCAATTCCAATGTCCTGAAGCTTTCCTCCGGTTTTCTTTTAGAAGTTTGATAGTTTTCAATTTTATATTGATCCACTGTGACTTAAATTTTGTGTTTGGAGTTATGGAAGGGTCTAACTTCATTCTTATGCATGTGGATACCTGGTTGTCCCAGCACCATTTGGTAAATAGACTGTCCTTTCCCCATTGGACAGTCTTGGCACCCTTGCCAAAAATCATTTCACCATGTATGAGCAGGTTTTTATCTGGGCTCAGTATTCTATTCTGTAAGTCTGTCTATGCCAGCACCATGTTGAGAGAGTCACAGTAGTGCCCACAGGCCAGGGGCTTTCAAGAAGATGTCACCCAAGAGGGCAAGGCAGAAATGGGACCGCCAAGTCCAACTGCAGTAAGCAGAGGGATCCACAGAGGGGAGGCCAGCCTGGGCCAGGGCTACCAGGGCTCTTCCTCAGAGCCATGATCAGAGCCTGGCTACCTGTGCTCTGAGCCTGGGAGGTGGCAGAGGGAGTTTACCTAACGTGGGACCAAATTTGTTTCTTTAGCTAAGTAAGCTCCAGGGTGGGTATTATAGGGACAGGTCAACCTGCTGATCCGACCTGCTCTTGAGCCCCATGGGTTTCTGTGGGGTGAGCATCTCTGTCCTGACAGAGCCCAGGTTTCTAAGATACATATTTTCATACAGCCTGGGCCCTACACACCTCCCTACACACTACCATGCACACTCCACACCAGGGGCGGTGCAAGGCACTTCCTAAGAGAAATTTGACACCACAGGATTCCCATCTTGACTGCTGTTTTCAGAAGTCAAACTCCTGGAGAAACGCCCTGCATCGTGCTGAAGGATATTCACTTGTAACCATCACAATAAGCAAGAGCTGTCATCCCATTTTATAGTTAAAGAACCCAAGGCCCAGAGAGGCTGGGCAGCACACCAGCATCACACAGCCAGCAAGGGAGTGGAGTGGCTCAGACCCAGGCCTGTGGAACTCCAAGCCCTGAACTTTCCTCCCTGGGACCTGAGCCCATGCCTGAGCAGCACCCTGCAGACTCCCTCCAGGACGATTGTGGCAGGCAATGCAGGGGAGTGGTTCACGTCCTGCTGTCAGCGGGCCTCTCCCATGTGCAAGGCTTTTCCTCCATCCTAAATGATTACCTGGCAACGACACTGTAGACTTCATGAGCTTAGTTTCTCCTGGATGCAGTCTGCTCAGGGATTTTTCAGAGATACTGGCCTCCTGTGCAGCTTCAAACTGCAAAAGCTCTGCACATAATTACAGCTACAGTTGCATGCACAGCCACTTGGCACCACAGGCGATCCTACAAACACCTCTGCCAATAAAGCTTCCTAAACACTGCCAGGATCACATCGCTCTTCTGTTCAAAAACCTTCAGTGGCTCCCCACTGCCTGGACACTAGGTCCAAGCCCTCCAAAGCACTCTGTGATTCAACGGGTCCTCTGTTCCCAGTCCTCCAAGTGCACAGGCACCACGGACTGCCCACCTCCAGGCCCTGGTACAGGTGCCCCTGCTCACCAAATGGCATCCCTGTTAACTTCCAATGCTCTGCCCAAATCTTACTCCTATTCAATAGTTCGCCCATCCTTTGGTCTTCTTCCTCTGCAAATCAGAGAGGAGGCCCTTCCTTTCCTTATCTTTAGGGCCCATTTCACAGGTGAGTAAAGCCCCAGGGTCAGTGTCAGCCACACCCAGATCTGTACCCCATCCCTGTCCCAGGCCATGTGTGACCTTAGACAGCTACAGCAGCTACAGCTATACAGCCTCAGTTTCTTCATCTGTCACATGGGCCAACAACAGATCCTTCTCCTAGGGTGGTTGTAAAGTCCTAATGAGGTCAGGCATGCAAAGTGCCTGTCCTATCCTGGCAGGGCTGACACTCGATAAACTATCACAGTCAGACTCCACCCATGTCACCATCAAAATCCCACAGCAGATGCGGCAGAGAACAGATGGGTGGGCCTTGCCTGTCACAGGTGAGAGGACCCTAGAACTAACTAAACCCCTATTGACAATGCATTCTGAATACCAACTGCATTCCAGGGACTAAAATAGGCACCTTGATGTGATTCTATGTAGATAACACACAGCTTAGAGATGTGAAAACTGAGGCTGAGTGAGGCCACTGATCTGCCAAAGTCATACGGTGGGCAAGATCCAGGCCAGACAGGAACTGACGGTGGATCAGGAGACATTCCTTATGCTGCAGCCCCTCTGCTGCCTCAAGCCCTCTCTTTGGGAATCTGGCGGTCCATGCTGAGAACACAGACAATCTGGCCCCCAATCCCAGTATCTGGCACCTGCTCAGTAGCGCTGGTTTACCTGGGAGTGGCTGGAACACACCCTGGTTCTCCACCTCAACAGCCAAGTCAAAGTGGGAGCAGTCGCTCAAGGTGACCACCTCGCTGGCCCCGCCGGGCATGAGGCCACTGATCCTCAGGGGCAGCTCCAGGGCCTGGCCCACACGTGCCTCCACCTGGCACGGGGCAAACTCCATGCTGTGGGGCTCGATCACATACACCTGGAAAACAGGGGCATGGCCTGGGCTCAGCTGCCTCCATGGGAGAGGCAGGGCCTGTTGCTCGGATTTCCTAAGAGCTGCTGTGTGCTGAGCACTGAGGATACATCTGTGAGAAGCCTGTCGCAGGCAGTGGGGTGATTCAGGGACAGACAGCAGGGGAGGCCTCTCCGAGGCGTGGCCTAGGAGCTCAGACCTGAGAGCCACAGCAAAGGCAGCCAGGCAAAGCCTGGGGGAAGAACACTCCGGGTGAAGGGATGGTGTGTGCAAAGGCCCTGCAGCACCTACCAGGCCAGCACCTTGGAGGAACATGGAGTCCAGTGTGCTGAAGTGCCCTGTGCAGGGGCAGTGGAAAGAGACGGGGCTGGCAGCCATGGTGAGGAATCAGTATTTACTGTGGCTGAGCTGGGGGACCTCAGAGGTCCCCACCACCCTGGCTTCTGTGTATCGATCAGCAGCCAAGTGAGCAGTGTGGTGAGGAGGCTGTTGGAAAGCCCCAGAGAGATGCGACAGCTTGAGCCAGGGCAGGCATGTTAGGACCAGTGAGATGTGGGATGTGTTCTGAATGTCTGGCTCATCAGATGGACCAGTAGAGCTGCTGGAGCCAGGAGAGAGGTAAGCACAGCCATGATTGTATAAAACTAGAATCCCACCTCCTGGTTAAGGAGGGGCTCTCCTCAACCCCACTCACCTGGCGAAGCACTGGCCTGAAGGGAAAGGGCCAGCTCCTTTACAGCGTGCTGGGTCTGAGTACAAGCCCCGCCGGCTGGCCCCGGAAGCCAGGTTCTACCCAGGACGCACGCTGCCTCCTGAGGAACTGTCCTCAGGATCTGGCTGGGATGCTGGGCGAACAGCGGCACAAGGGGAAACTGGGGTGAGAGGACAGGGGTCCCAGTTTATCCCAACGCTGGACCTCATGCTTCATCTCAAGGGCCTGTGTGAAGCCCCCTCTCCATGAGAATCAGGCCTCACGTTAGACAGAGGTGGCTCTGGGTCTCAAGCGGAAGACTGGCCAGCCTATCCATCCCTGTGCCCAATACTGTAAGAGCAGGCTGCAGCTGGACTCCACAGGGCATCCCTTCCTGCTCCAAATGAAGGAATAAAGGGGCTGAGGTCAGAGCACCAGGCAAGTATGGCCTGGGGTCAGGGGCCACAGGTGGGGCTGGCAGAGGCTCAGCTGTGACCACCACCACCTGCCGCCATTGTGAAATGAGATGGCCCCATGTCATTCAGGGCCAAAAGCCAGGTGTGGGGACCTGTGCAGGGAACATCTGCCTTTGTACCCAAAGGTGAGTGAAGGGAGAGGAGTCTGGCCTGGTCTCTTGGAGCCTGGTGGTGCCCTTTCACTGTGAGTTTACAACCCAGTGCTTGGTGGACCTTCCAATTGGAAATTACGATCTTTCAGGTCTGGGGAATTTTCTAGAATGGCTCTTAGATTATCTCCCCTCCAGAAACCCAGCCCTGTGGACACTGGCCTTTCTGGGCCCATTGCTGGCTGGTGTGAGACATCCTGTCCATCTTCCTGACATGGCCATGAGCTCCTAAGGGAAGGGCTGGGGCTTCAGCTGCTAAGTACAGGACCCAGGGTTGGGGGTGTTTCTGAGTGAAGTCGAGGCTTGCTCAGAGCGGGCGGCTGGAGACCACCATCCAAGCCTTCCAGGGGATGTCTTGGCCCTGAGCTCCTACCTTCATCTCACCGAAATGGAGTGGGTTCTGCACATCATGTGCCTGGATCACACTGAGCCCGATGTCACTGCCTGTGGTCATCACGCCCTTGACAGTAACTGTGGCAACCAGGTAGCTTGACGAAGACCAGCTGAAGTTCCCACTGCCACCGTGGGCCTGCGGAGGAAAAGCCATCACAGGACCGGCCACCCACCCTCAGCCTGCTGGGGAAGCCAGAGGGTCAGAGACACGTGCGTGTGCATTCACGCACTCATACACATTTATCCTCACACTCATGGGTTCACCCACACACACACTCACCATTCACATTCACACTCACATGTACAGCTACTTGCCCATTCACTCACACATTCACCCTCACACTCATGCTCACTTACCACTCACACCCAGTGCACACCACATATACCTACTCACCTGCTCACACACTCATTTACTCTCATGCTCACCACTCACACCCACAGTGCACACACATACACCTACTCATTCGTATACTTGCTCACACTTACATTTACCTTCACACTCACACTTTCACCCACTCACCATTCACACCCACAGTACACTCACATACATTCACCTACTCCCACCAGCTTATCCTCACATGCACACAAACTTTCTCACACATACATACATTCACACATATACACTCGCACCAATACACTCAAACACATACACACTCTCGCAGGCTCTAAAACACCTGTGGCCACTTCCTCACTGACACACAAGGTCGACGCCCACAGCAGGGAAAAATGTGGCATCAGCTAGGGTCTGGCTGGAGGTTCTCCCTGCCCTCACTCTCTCTGTCCTGTCTCGTTTCTGTCCTCATACTCTGGGGACCTCAAGAATGATGCACACAAACACACACGCCCATGACAGAGGCCCCAGAACCTGGTGACACCTCCCAGAGCTCAGGCCGGAGTGGGACGAACCCTTGGTCACCGAGCCAGTTGCAGGATGCTGCCTCCCTGACCAGACACAAGCTCCCAGCACACACCCCTGCCCGCTCCTCATTGTCTGCTGGGAGGACAGCAACCGCGCCTCTGCTCCTAGACCAGAGGAAACAACCGCAAAACCCAAGGGGCCAGAACGGTGATGCACCTGAGCAGAAAGCCAGTGCCAGTGCACAGACAGGACACCTGTCACCACTCCATGGGACAGCAGGACTGATGTGCCCTGCACTGACCACGAGGACTCGAGCCCTGTCTAAGGCGAGTCCTGCCAGCTAACACCAGGTGGAAGCATTAAGGTCAGAGCAGTGATACGTCCCATGTGATGAGGTTGGAGATACTTATCCCCTAAATTTTAATGTTTTTTCTAAGGGTGTGTATATATATATATTGCTTTCAAAAAATTTTTTAGAAAAATAAACGTTAATGAAATTCAAAACGGTATTTCAGGTTTTCTTTATTGTATTTTTTCTCTTTTTTTGGGTAGAGATGGAGGTCTCCCTATGTTGCTCAGCCTGGTATCAAACTCCTGGGTTTAAGCGATCCTCTCACTTCAGCCTCTGAAAGTGCTGGGACTGCAGGTGTTAGCCACCGCACCCTGCCTTATTCTCAATTTTTTCATTGTTGGTTTTTGTTGCTTTTTTTTCCTAATTACCAGAATGCATTGCTATGATGGAAACCTCAGGAAACAGCAGAAATCATAAAGACTGTGATTTAAAATTCTCCACGACTACTAGAGAGTAATACTAAAAGTAATAGAATGGACAAAAAGCCACAATCCCATGAAAACACCAAAGGAATGCACGCAGAGGTGAGGGGTCTCACGTACCTTTATTGTGTACTGATAGGTACCCGTCTTTGGTTGCCACGGAAATGTCAAGATGCTGGGATACAGGGTGATGGGAATGTGAATTTCCACCTCCTGCTGGTTCCACACAGGCACCTGTAGTATGTGGACCCCTCCATCCTACAAGAGGTGAGGGTGCCACACGTAACCATGACAACCATGTCATCATCAGTCTTTCCCAGTCACTGGAGCCCCACTCCTCCCTGGGAATCCGGCCACAAAGGTGGATTTGGGAGGAGAGTGGAGAGGAAGGTGCCAGACACCCTGCCACCCTCTCATTCTCCAAGGGGATGACTTTCTGAAGTGCTTTCTGGAAATGCTGCCTGACTGAATCCTCAGGGCACCCCGGCAGGATGGAAGTGGTATCCACCCCAACTTTACAGATGGGAAACTGAGGCTTGAGAGCTAAAGCAGCCCGCCCAGCCCCCAGAGCTGAGGAGGCCGACTCTGGCAGGAGTCACTGTCGGTGCATGGGCATTTCTTCCTGTTGCAGCCTGCTGCCCCTTCCAGACCAGGAGGCCTTCTGTGCGGGGTAGGAGAATGGGAACACCCAGGCCGATTTTCTGATCAGCAAAGCTCTGCTCCCTAAGGCTGATGGGCTTCTTAAAGACAAAGGAAAAAAGAACCCAGGATGCAATTAGCCCAAACGGGCAAAGGGATGCTGGTGGCCCAACTCCCTGGGACTCGTGGCCCTCCTGGGCTGACATTTCTGCCTACAGAGTGGGGCTTCATAGGCCAAGGCATGACGCAGGGGAGGCACCAACTTGCCTGGTCCACCACAGAGGTGAGGGCCGCGTCGATGGCCGTCTGTCCCCTCTTTAGTGCCCTGATGCGATGGTACGACCCATTCTGGGAGGACGAGAGCACCTCAAAGAACTCAGCAGGAAGCACAGTTTCAATTCGGATGTTCTGGAAGGCGAGGCAGGACAGGAGAGAGGTGCTTCTGGGGTGACTCCAGAAAGTCAGAGTTTGGACACGAAGCTACAGGACTGAAACCCGCAGCCAGGCCAGGCCAAGAGGCCCCCTGGGGCTCAGCAGCCTCCACTAGCAGCAGACGGGTGGGCTGGGCCCTGGAACAGAGGTCTGATCACTATGGCCTTTGTCCCCACCAAGGCCACCCTCCCTGCGTGGCCTGATGACCTGCGCTCCTATTTCATCTCCCCGTGTGGCACCTGGGGCAGCTTGGAGCCTACCGAGGTCTCAACAAGGAACCAGTAAATACAAAAAAAGGACATCATGTCCCCTACAGCTAACTGCAAATGGTGACCATCCCAGCCCTTGTTTGATAACACAAGCAAAGCAATGGCTTCTTCAAGGACACCGAGAGGAACCTCGCCTCCTTCTAAAACCTCCAACGCCACCTGAAGGGCCTGGAGGTGCTCACTGATGAGCCTGGAATTTCTCCCGGGGGACAGAGAGGCAGCCAAGACTCCTGCCCATTTCCCCATCTGTCTAACACCCCTTTCCAGAACCAGAAAGTGTGCTGAGCTCGGCCTCTGTCATGCAGGGTTCCAGGTATTTCTGGGATCCAGTACGGAGAAAGCCAGGACATGCTACCTGACTCTCTGCAGGGCAGGAGGAGAATGGATTCTGAGGTCCCTAGCTTGGGGAAAAGGGGGCAGGAGAGTGGCAGGCAGAGACCTCCTCCCTATCCCCCTATCCTGGAGCCCTGCCGCTGTGGCAACCTCTGCCCTCCAGCTCGACAGGGGCTCTGCAGCGGGGCTGGTGTGCAGGCTCACAGGCTCTGGAGATGCCCTGGGATGCCTCAGCAGTGTTTCCCACAGACCCGGGAGCGCCACTAGAAACAGGACCCTCCTTGGTCAGCCTGCATGGGGGCTCCTGTTGCTTTGGGGGCTGCTCTTCAGCAGATGTGTCAGACAATGACCCCACCTCATCCCCCAGCCAGGACCTGAACAGGCACTCACGTCAGATACATAGACCTTGTTGCTGAACTTGTCAAAAACTTCGATGGTGATTTCATACAGGCGGCCGATCTCCAGCACCCACCTGTCACCAGGGTGAACGGCGAACCCTAAAACAGGCAGGGGGAGCCTGAGCACTCAGGCCTCAGGGGCAGCAGGGTGGAAGAGGATGTGACTACCACCCTCAGCACAGGGGCCCTCAGCATCCACACAGGAAGCCCCACTCCACCCACCTGGAGGCCCCACACCACCCACCTGCAGGCCCCACACCACCCACCTGCAGGCCCCACACCACTTACCTGGAGGCCCCACACCACCCACCTGGAGGCCCCACACCACCCACCTGGAGGCCCCACACCACCCACCTGGAGGCCCCACAACTATGGCCCTGGCCTCCTCCACAGAGAGGGACCTGCTGCTGAGGAGCGGAAGTCTGATGCACCTTCAGCCCTAAGTCCTGAGCTGACCTCACCAGGACCAACCCTGGACTCATCCCACTCTGTCTGATCAAGGCTCTTTCAAACTCATTCCCATCCTCAGTGGGTCTACACTCAGAATCCAGCAGCTCTGTCCTCAACACACAGCAGGCCTATGCTCTGAACCCTCGGCAGGTCTACGCTCTGAATCCACAACAGTTCTCTGCTTTGAACTCTCAGTCCTGAGCTGACCTTGCCAGGACCAACCCTGGACTCATCTCAGCAGGTCTACACTCTGAAGCCTGTCATTGAGCACTCTTGCCATATGAGTCATCCCTGCCCTCCCAGGTTTTCAGTCTCCTCCAACACAGGATACCACAGCACTCTTGCTGCCCCTGGGATGCCCAATGTACTTTCTCACCTCCACACCATTGCCTAAGCAATTCCCTCTGCCAGGACACCTTCCCGCAAAAGAAGCTCTGTCTGAGAAAATGCCTGCCTTCAATATCGTCATCAGGTTCCTCCCCTCCCTGCTAAGGTACCTGCCTACTGTCATGTCACCTTAGGGTCCCTCTATAATTGAGCTGACACTGGGCCCCAACGTCCAAATGTCCATAGCAATGGTCAGGTCTGGGCAAAGCCGTGGTATGAAAACCCGGAGGGTGCAAGCCCCTCACCACTCTACCCGGTTCTGTTTCTCTCCTTGCTGAGCCTGCCACCTGCCTAGCTTGGCTCATTCTACCTATTTCTACACCAAACAGGCAAGGGCTGGTGAGTGCCCTGGGCAATGGTGGTCATAGCAAGTGGCAGAGCCGGCCAGAGGGAAGCATTTTCTGTGGAGCTATTGCTTCTTTTCTATTTTTTAAACTCATATAGTCACAACTGAGCAGCATCCGTGAGGGCCCAGGAGGCCCACACTCACCCAGGTATCCAGGTTCGACCACGTAGATGGTGCTGTTGGGTAACCTAGAAGCACCTTGCATGCGAATACCTGAATTTTTAATTAAGGGGCAAGACATATGACAGCAAATAAACCGGCTGGCTGGCCAGTTTCAGCTTGGCTCAGAATCCTGATCATCAAGACATCACATGGAGAGAAGAGGGGATGAAAATTCCCCTGGCTTAGGCCACGTAGAGCAAAGCACTTTTCAGAATCAAAGGCCACACTGCACTTGCCACACTAGCAAAGGGGAATCTCTGTGAGGGACACTGGAGACCACACAGGACACATCAACAAGTCTGGGGCATCAACACTCCATTATGCTAGTATGGAAACAGCCCCCGCCAGGCCCCCTCTAAGAAGGCTGCAGGTACTGGAGAAGCTTCCGGAGACAAGGAAAGACACTCAGCTCCTGCCATCACCTCCCACTGCTGGGAGCCTCTGGGGTGAGTCACCCACAGCCGTGAGCAATTCCACTCAGCAGTGCTATTTCAGTTCTTTCTGATTTTCAGACTGTTGAGGGGAAATGGCTATTTTTAGCCCTGCCGAGCTTTCAGGGAAAAAAATGACTTGACTTCCAAACAGCAGCTCCGCCATGCCCATGCACACACACAAGACCAAGAAAAGGATATTCCGGTGGCCAAGGACGAGGCTGCTCTGTCCCAGCTGCAGTGCAGTGACCATCGATGTGTCCTGGGCCAAGATAGCCACCGGCCGGGCTGGGTCTCCTTCGGGACCTGGGATGCTGTTCTGAAGCTGCAACTCGTACTGATCGGAAGGCATGGAGAGTTCTGGCCACCAAGAAACAAAAAATAACAGGGAAAGAGAGAGCAAAGACAGGAAATGTTAGAAACCAATACACTCCCACTGCCACCCCAAATCTCTGCACCCTATTGTCAGTACAGCTGACACATTTTCTTAACTGTTTTCGGTGCTTTAAATTTTAATATTGTTCTGCATGCTGGTGGACAAAACTGACACTCCATGAATTTTCAGAGGCAATCAGTTTTTCTGTGACTGCTGTAAGCTGTTTAAAAAAAAAATTAACCAAATCTATTTGCCAACTGCTTGGAGAATATTAACATTATGCCATTTCTGAACATTGCAAAGTAAACTCGGCTTCTACGTAGAGGGGCCTGTTTGGGGGCACTGGGGTTCTTGCTGGTTCCATCCAGCCTCTAGGGGTTTCCCAAGAAGCTCTGGTCACTGGTTTCCCATGGGGTCTGTAATTGCAAACAATGAACTCTGCTGCCATCTTCACCAGCTTCAGTGTTCCCCTGCCCTTCACACCCACTTGGCAGAAAAAGAACTTGCCCAATGTGGGCTAGGATGGAGAAGAGTTTCCCTGAGAAATAACAGTTCTATAAAGCGAGCAACATCAACATCCATCTTCCTTGTCCTGTGGGCAGAGACCATAAGCACTTTTGATAGCAATGGTGACTGCTGAGCAGGGATCAAGATGCCTCAGAACAATGAGGTGTCTCGTGATCACATTCCCTCATATCCCTCAATAGCCCTGGGAACACACACTACTGAGAGCCACATTTTGAGGATAGGGGACTGAGGACACCAAGATGAGCAGCGTGCTCACTGTCGTGCAGCTAGTGGAAAACAGAGCTGGCATTCTGATCCAGAGAGCCTGACCACTTTCACCTTCACTCTCCTAAGTCCATGGGGCTTCCTAACCAGTCACCCATTCACTGTCCCCACAGGTGGGACATTCTAGCCCTCCAGCAAGAGAAGAAGACACAGGGAACAGCAGACAACAACCCTGCCCGGCCCTCCTCTCAGGCCAGCTCAGGGTTTCAATACCCCATAGAGGGTGCCAGGTCAGCGCTCCCAGAGGAATTTCAGCTAAAGCATGTTTCAGAATCTCCAGGGATTCTGACGAGAATTCTAAAACAGAGGCAACTTGCCTAGCCCTTGTCCTGGGTTATTTTTCTTGTGATCTAATAAGTATCAAATAATTTTCACTAGAACATTGGGTCCTCAAAGTGTGGTCCCTGAACCATTAACATCACCTGGAACTGCAAATGATGGCCCCCATCCCAGGGCTGGGCTGAATCAAACTCCAGGGCTGGGCTCCAGCAAGCTCTGTTTTCACAAGCCCTGTAGGTGATTCTGATGCAGGCTAGAATTGAGAATCCCACAGGGAATGCACAGCCCACGTCCTCATCTCTAATCAAGTGATTCTTGCAGATTATGTGTCTAGTGTTCAGAATATGGAGCAGTGCATCAAAGATAAATGTCAGAATAAAATAACACAGTTGCTCAATGAAGCAACATTACTTTATACTGATTAATAAAGCACTAGCTTCCTTCCTTGTTTATTTTAAAGTTTTCTAAATGAGTAAGGCCCTTTTGGGAAATGAAAATGCTTACACTGAAGGGGACTTACATAGCATAGATGTAACCCTCCTTGCAAATTCTAAGACTGAAAATAAGGAGGATATTGTGACAGACTCCTTAGATACCTCTTTTTCTTTCTTTTCTTTTCTTTTTTTTTTTTTTTTTTTTTAAGAGATAGGTTCTTACTATGCTGCCCTGGCTGGAGTGCAGTGGCTTTCATAGGTGCAATCACAGCTCACTGTAGCCTGGAACTCCTGGGCTCAAGTGATCCTCCTGCCTCAGCCTCCTAAGTAGTTGGGACTACCAATGCATGCCACCATACTCAGCCTTAGATACCCCCTGTATCCTGGAACTCACTCCTTATAAGAGACACTGAATGTGGAAGTCTTCGCAGATATTAAGGGCACTGCCCAGTTCCTGTCTTGGAATTATTGGGCCAACAACAGAAAGGCTGCTCCTGAGGCCCCAGATCATCCCTGCTATCAACTTCAGAGGGTGAACAGCTGCCCTTCTATAGGTCAGGAGGCCCACATTCTTCTAAAAGACATGATCTCTGTCCCCTGCTGACCCTGGATGATCCCCCCAGATTTGTTTCTGTCAGCGCCCCCACTCCCGGACCTTGCATTCCACACGAGCTCCAGGGATGACCACGGAACTCCTGAGGAGCTAGGTCTGAGTCAGGGATGATGGAGAGCTCACTCCCTGTCTCTGACTTCAGCCTCTGCTCATGCAGCCCCAGATACATTAGTTCTGAGCAGCCACAGTTAAGTGCCTGCCAGATTCAAAGTTCCTCCTACAACTGAGTCTCTGACACATGAACCTCAGCCCAACACATGTGCATGCTATTGGTTTTGCAAACCTAGTACATTTTATTTCAGTAATTTCCAGCATTCTATCCACTCAAGTTCTCTTCAGATACTGATTCCATCAGCCAGCATGTCCTTCCCACATTTTTATTACATCTAACAACTTGATCACAGTGGCAGTCATGTCTGCAACCAATCCAAATACCAACAGGACTTAGGACTAAGGATTGGAGACGGAGACCACGGCTCCCACCGGAAGCCCACCCTATAAGCAATACAGATGCCCTGATATAAGCCCTAGGAGCCTGTCTCCTCCACTAACAGGCCTCATTTGCAGACATGATGTGACTGACTGTGCTCCGCCTCCACTAGGCTGTGAGCTCCAGGCAGCCCTGCTGACCACTGTGCACCCAGCACTTAGCTAAGGGCTGGCACAGAGCAGATGCTTTGGAAATGTATTTGCAAGAAAGGGAGCAGCCAGATAAAAGAAGAGAGGCAGACTTAAAGGAAATAAAAATACCAAAGAAGAAAAAATTACTGTAAGGAAGGAAACCCAACAGAAAAGAAAATATAAAGAGTTAATATGCAGTTATAATTATCGCATGTTAATGAGCCCATCTAACTGTCATCCAACGCAGAATGCTCTGAGGCTTCCACAGGATGCCGGGCAAGACAAGGGATTTGCTGCAATTCAGGTCCCCTATGAAGACACCATTCCCTGACTTTTCTGTCTAGCAAACCTGCAAAAACCAATATAGTCATGTGAATTATACCTCAATGAAAAAACAATCCAGCTAGGCTGAGCATGGCAATTCACGCCTATTATCCCAGCACTTTGGGAAGCTGAGGTAGGAGGGATAATTTGAGCCCAGGAGTCTGAGACCAGCCTGGGCAACATAGAGAGACCCCACCTCTATTAAAAAAAAAAAAAAAATTAGCCAGGCATGGTGGTGTGTGCCTGTGGTCCCAGCTACTCAGGGGTCTGAGGCGAGAGGATCACTTGAGCCTGGGAGGTCAAAGCTGCAGTGAGCCATGATCATGATACTGCACTCCAACATGGGTAACAAAGCAAGACTATCTCTCAAAAAAAACCCAAGATCAATTCATCTAAAAGACTTAGGAGTTTCCGTTGGTGTGTCTTGTTCACAGTGAAGTTTTGCTAGCTTGGCCCCTCTCGGTTTTGCCAAAACATCCATCTGGAATCTACTGCAGTAGCATCCAGTGCCATCAATCGCACAGGAGTGTGTATTTTTGGAGGACTTTCACATCTCATGACATGACGAGAGGGAGGTGGGCCCTGCCTCTTTCCTTCCTGTCCCAGGGCATCTTTCGTGTGCTCCAATTCCTTGATGTCTGCGGCAGGAAAGTCAGTGACTAAGCTCCTAAGTTTTCTAGGTACCTTGGGAGGTGCAGTTCCTCTGGGCTGTGATACCTGAGCTAATTTAGAGTGAGCTCTTTTTTTTTTTGAGACAGAGTCTCACTGTCGCCCAGGCTGGAGTGCAGTGGTGCGATCTCAGCTACTGTAACCTCCTCTGCCTCCCGGGTTCAAGCAATTCTCCTGCCTCAGCCTCCTGAGTAGCTGAGACTACAGGTGTGTGCCACCACGCCCAGCTAATTTTTTTCTGTATTTTTAGTAGAGACAGGGTTTCACCGTGTTAGCCAGGATGGTGTCGATCTCTTGACCTCATGATCCACCCGCCTCGGCCTCCCAAAGTGCTGGGATTACAGGTGTGAGCCACCATGCCTGGCCGAGTGAGCTCTTTCTAAAGCCAGCCCATCCCCTCTTAACTACACGGGCTCTGCTTGCCCAGCTGGGGCAGTTTCATGCCCCATGAGTCCCATGCAAAAGGACCACCTCGCTGCTGCCCTGGGAGACTGTAAGGCCCTGTTTTTGTTTATTTGTTTGTTTTGAGACAGTCTCGCTCTGTCACCCAGGCTGGAGTGCAATGGCGCGATCTTGGCTCACTGCAACCTCCACTTCCCAGGTTCAAGTGATTCTCCTGCCTCAGCCTCCCGAGTAGCTGGGATTACAGGCATGCGCCACCACATCTGACCAATTTTTGTATTTTTAGTAGAGGCAGGGTTTCACCATGTTGGTCAGGCTGGTCTCAAACTCCTGACCTCGTGATCCTCCCACCTCAGCCTCCCAAAGTGCTGGGATTACAGGAGTGAGCCACCACGCCTGGCCGGCCCTGTTGTTATAATTAGCTTTTTTCTGGGTTTCCTTTGGGGAGAAGGGGCAGAGGGAAATTCCAATCGATCCTACAGGGGTGATTAAGGCCAAGGAGCCCAACAGTTTTGTGAGCTTCAGGTCTTCTATGCCTCAGTTTTCCTCATGTATGAAACAGGGTATTAATGAAATCTACCTCATAGAGCTGTTGGGTTACATCCAGGTACACACCTGTAGTCCCAGCTACTCAGAAGAACTGAGGCAGGAGGATGGCTTGAGGCCAGCAGTTTGAGATTAGACTGGGCAACACAGCAAGACCAAGTCTCTAAAAAATTAAAGTAATTTTAAAAAGAAAAGCACTTACAACTGCCCAACACCGAGGCAATGCTCAGTCATGGTTAGGTGCTGCCAGCAGTGACTGGGCTCTCCAAGCGTCTTCCTTCAGGCCGCAGTGCCATTTCTTGATCAGGGTTCATGGATAATTTTACATTTCTGAGACCTCCTGTTTGTGCCCTCTGGCCTTTCAACATGCTTCCCCTTTGCATTCTTCCTTAGGCTGCTGTCCCCAGAATGCTACCTTGGAGCCTCCTTCCCTTTCAGAGTCTCGGAAAGCCACATCTTGGACTGTCCCTGTCCTAGAATCTGCTTCCCTGAAGTCAGGTAAACATCTGGCTCTGACCAGGACACCCACGCTTGGCTTCCTACAAATCCTGCTGCAGGCCATCCTCCTGTTGACTTGACATCCTGCTGAAGGGCAGATGCTGCTTGCCCAGAATCAAGAAACATGAGTTTGCTTCTCTTCAACTAGGACCCCCTTGCCAGAAAGAACTGGGCCCAAAGGCAGGAGCACCAGTCTTCAGTTTCTTTGTCCTCCTGAGAGAAAGCGTTCTGCCACACAGGAATGACCAACCAGATGACTGCTCTCGGTTGAGCAGGACTTTAAACAATGCAGCACCTCCCGTCAACTGGAGACACCACTCAAGTTGCTCTTATGCTGAAGTGTGTATCTGCCTGCCTCTTAAATGACACCCTGTATCACAGGTGGAACCGACCTACCAACCTGGCGAAGTTACCTGCCTGAGGCCCTCGGATGGACTGGACCTGAGAGCTCTTATGCCCATGACCCTTCAGGTCCTGTGCTCTGGATGTTAATCATACACAGCTTTGAACAAAATAATAATGATCCTTAGGAGGACTGGCACTCCATTAAGAACCCTCACTATCTAAACACAAGTACACAATACAACTACACTCCTATTGATTCATTTTGTCCTCACAGCCCAGGCAGAAAGGCCTCAAAGGCTCCAATGAGAAACAGCCCTGGAGAAGGGCAGTGGCTTGCCCAAGTTTGTTCAGTTGTCAGTTGCAGATGGGGGCAAAGCCTAGCTAAACACAAAGCCCACAGCTCCGGACTTGCTGCCACTGAAGGGGCATATACCCCAAAGAATTTGAAAGCAGGGACTCAGATATTTGCTCACTATGTTCATGTAGCATTACTCACAATGGCCAAAAAGTGGAAGCAACCCAAGTGTCTGTTGATGGATGAATGGGTAAACAGAATGTGGTCTATCCATCCACACAGTGGAGCACTATTCAGCCTTAAAAGGGAAGGGAATTCCAACCCTTGCTACAACATGGATGAAACTTGAAGACATCAGGCTAAGAAAAAAGCGATATAAGCCAGTCACAAAAAAATACTACATGATTCCACATACATGAAGTACCCAGAGTAGTCACATTCACGGAGACAGGAAATAGACTGGTGGGTGCCAAGGGCTGGGAGAGGGTGAAGGGGAGTTAGTGTTTAACAATGCAGAGCTTCAGTTTGGGAAGATGAACGAGTTCTGTGGATGGATGGTGGTGACGGCTGCAAAAGAGTGTGAATGTACTTGATGCTACCTGACGGAGCACTTAAAAATGGTTAAGATGGTAAATTTTGTTACATGTATGTAACCACAATGAAAAAAGGAGGAAGGAAGCATCTGTCATGATGGCAGAGCCAATGACACACCTGTAATTTTCCCTTGCCTGATCTTCTGCACCTTGTAGTGAATGGAGGTTCCCACCATCAGGTAGATGTCATAGGCCGGGTTCAGAAGGATGTTCTCCAAAATCAGCAGCCTGACTTCTGCAGGGCGTACATTCTTGGCATGACGAAAAGGCAGACAAAGTGAGGTGTGGACAGGGAATGGGGAAGTGGCGGTGTGAGCAAGAGAAAGAGATGTTTTAAACATGGGAATAGGGAAGTTAAGAGGAAAGAAACAAAATATCATTCCCAAATCCTCACTTTCAGACTCCAGAGGTCCCAGGGGAGCTCCATAAGTATAGCAGGCACCCAGAAAAAGGGCATTACCCAGACTGAGCCCTCACACTGACTGCCCATTGTGCATGGTTTATCTCTATGTGAAACAATGATTAAACTGGAGTAAAAGAGGAAAGCCAGGGTGAACTCTAGGGATGCTATGGCCACCGGGAGCTCAAGTTCTCTCCGCACAAAAGCCCAAGGTCCATGGAACTTGAGAAGCCCCAGGACAACATAAAAAGCAGGAGAGGCATGTGCTGTGATGAGCCCTTGGCTGCTATTCCTTGGCCCCTTCCCCTGCTCACCTTTCACCCCCCAACCTGTGACCTCCTGCCTCCTCAGGAAAACCTGTGGGCAACTTCGCAACGGGAGAAAGATCACTAGGTGCCCTGTCTAGTGCACCCTTAGGTGTACTGGATTCTCCAGAGGCCTGCACCTTTCATTGTCTTTGGCCTGTTTGATGGCACTGTACGTCGTAGAAAAGTGACAACAAAGCAAACGATTCTTGTCCACAGAAATGCAAAAACATTTCCTCTGGTGGAGGCGCAGCTGACTGCCCTCCTATGGGTGTGGGCATTCTGCATTTTTCTGAGTTCAGTTCAGCATGCCTGGTGTCCTGTGGCAAGTCTTTGGATTCTCCTTTAAGCCTGCTGTCACAACTAACAGGTTTCCTCACTTAACAACTAGTTAATATCTTCAGTGAGTTCGAAACAGACAAGTGTATTGGGCACCACCATGGGCCGGGCTCTGTGGCGGATGCTTTCCAGCAGGCAGGCAGGGAGGGCCACTGAATGTCTGTGGGCAGGACAGCAATCTGCCTTTCCAGCTTAGCAGTGTGGCTGTACCCCATCCCAGCCTGGGCCCTATATAGGAGCAAACTGTCTCCAAGTACTACCTGCAGAGTCCTACGGGATTAGCCCCTATAACAGGGCATGTCCCCATGTTTCTAAAACCTTCCAGGACTCCCAGATGCAGCAAACCCACTACAGAGAGTGAATCAGAAGAGGATTTCTCTGTCTGCCACTTTACAAAATTAAATGGCAGGCCAAGTACCACAGTGTTCCTGCCTGTGCTCCAGACACTAGGCAAACAAAAATATCTCAGGGTTGCAGCTCAAAACGAGGCACTGGTTGGGTGGACATCAGTCCACACGAACAGGGAAGGAACCAGGATGTTGGATAGACCCACTCCTCACTCTCCTTTCCTCTGGCATACCCCCACTACCCTGACAATGGGATGCTGGTGAGGCCAGGAAGACATGGGATTAGCTGGGGCAGGGGGTTGAGGAGATCTACACATGGGATCCCTGGGCCACAAGTCTCAGGGATCCAATGGGGGCCCAAGGAGAGACAGCATAGAAGACACCCAGGAGCCCTGGGTTTTGTCAAAGCCCCAAGTGCTTGGGAGCATCCCTATACCAGCACGGTGGGGGCACCAGTTGGAAACAGGCAAGTTACTGGGAACCTCCTGCTCTTGGACCTCCCCAGAAACTGAGAATGGGCAAATGCTATGCACCCCTAGAGATGCTTTCTGGGGCCTCAACCACCTTTCTTTATAAGCTGAGGCTCAAACAAACCAAATCAAACACATAAAAATATGAACCCACATCCTGAAATCATGGGACAGCATCTCACTTCCACTATTCAGCGTGTCTATGGGGGTGAGCAGGTACCGTCAGCCTGATTCCACCCCAGGAAGCCCATTGCCCCCCAGCGCCCCAGGCCCACCTTGTAGACAGCCTCCTGGATTCGAGCCTTGAGCTTGGAGCTCCCGGTCTTCATCCCAGACACCAGGATGGTGTCTCCTTGCTTGGCAGCCTTCTCCATCTCTGAGATGTAAGAAGGAGGGATGTACGTAGACTCCAAGAAAGTGAGGATTCTGGAAAAGGAGCATGTTGTCAAAGTTCGTTGATCAAACCCCAACATAAGATTCGTCAGAATCTACCACAGCATTCCCTATCAGCACCTCCTACTGGGGCTGACGCTGAAACAAGGGGTGTCCCCCTAGTCAGGGCTGGGATTGCCTACAGACATGTCCCTGAAGCTTCCTACATCAGAACTGCCAAAGCCCTTGTGAAAAATGAAGATTCTTGGCCCCTGGCCCAGGCTTGTTCTCCAAGATGCCTGGGAATCTGCATTTTATCCACATGCACACGTGATGTAAATACTGACATGCGAGACCAGCTGCTGAGTCCACATGGGAACAGTGTGGCTCGGGAGATGAGGCAGCAGGCCCAAGAGCACAGCCCAGTCACAGCGGGGCCAGCAGCACCCTCACCTCCCCGAGGCTGCCTGTTCCTGTCCCACCTCCCTGGCTTAGTGTCCAGCTCTGGGGAACGATTCTCCATGACGGGTTCCCTAGCCCTGGGGACCGGACGGCATCACGTCTCACTCTTCCTGCGTCCCAGCTTGGGGAGATGTCGGGGACGTGGTGGAGCCTGAAGTGTGGGCTGCTGGGCAGGCTGACTCCAGGGATCCTTTCCATGCAGCCTCCCACTTCAGCCTGCATTTACAAACGAGCCCACTGTTCTCCTGCACAAGAGCAATCTGCCGATGCTGGGCCGCACTGTGATTTATTTCCTCGTCCGGTTACTCTAGGTGTCACATGTCAAATTGCAAATCCAGGACAATCCAGCTCCAACCCGCCTTGGCATCTGGGATTTCTGTCAGCATTTGGCTCAGGTGCAGAGCTAGCTGCCTGGAAGCTCAAGGGGCCTGATGTGGCAGGGAATGGGGTGTTGTCAGAAGGGGACAGGGAACAGCATCCCCTCAACATCCAGCGTGTGCCAGGCCCAGAGAGGGGCCCTGAGCAGATCAACCTGCTGAGCTGTACAGTGGCCCTCAGAGGCAGGCACGGGATCCCCTCCAGCTCTGTTTCCCAGGGCAGGAGGCTGACGCTCAGGTGGGTAAAATTCCCTGGCTAAGGCCACGGGCAGGAAGCAACAAAGCCAGGACTGGAATCCAGGTCTCTGATTCTCCGGCCCATGGTCATGGTTTTACAAAACACCAGAAACCGCAGAGCTGGTCTAGAAGACTCTGTCTCCACAAGGGCAACTCAGCTCGCAAAGGCGTCAGGACATGAGGATGTCTGCCTGGAGGTGCTGTGAGCTGAGCCCTGGAGAAGGTTGTGATAGAGGAACCACCACATCCCCAACATCCCCTACGGCCCAGAGCAGGACTTTAATGGCATAATGAAAGACCAGACAGTAAACTCCCCGACAAAGGACTTATAATTATAAAGGGGTGAGAAGGCGCAGAGGCAAGTGGAAGAATGGAGTCTCACTTCTGTGATATTCCTGCAAAAGACACAACGTTCAGACCCTGGCCGTGAGGGAACAGCAGACAAACCCAAAACAAGGGCTACTCTACAGATAACTAGACTGTCCTCTTCATAAGCGTTGCGGTGTCCAAAGTCAAAGCCCAGGAGACAGTCCCAGGCTGACAGAGACTAAGAGAAACAGGACACTTGTGGCAGGTGACTTGGGGCTGGGATCTTTATTTTTGCTGAAAAGGATAAAGCTGGGACAAATGACCAAACTTGAGTAAGGTCTGAAGACAGCCGGCATCAGTGTTCGTTTCCTAGTGCCATGACTGCATGGTGGCTGGGCAGGACAATGTCCCTGACGGTCGTAAAGCACATGAAAATCATCAGGGTGATGGGACATGAGGCCGGCAGCCGGCTCTCAGGTGAATGAGGGAGACCACTTTTTGGACTACACTGGCAGATTTTCTATAGGCCTAAAATTGCTGCAAAAGGAGACTCAAAAGACTCAAAAACAACTTTAAAAAAGGGACCATGCTTTTTAAAAATCACATAGCAAATCATGAGGAAGGCGGCACAACCAGGAATACAAGCTCAGACCTGGGAACTGCACCAGCACCGGTAGAGGACCCGCGTGGCTCTGCTCCTGCCCTGTCCCACATGTGGCAGCGCAGTGAGCCATTGACAGGAGGCTTGTGCATCTCAGGAACTGAACTGCTCATTTTCTGACTACAAGTAAATGGCTCTGGGGCCCGTGGCTCCCACATGAGAGTGCAGATCCATGGATCTGAGTTCAGACTCCAGCTCTGCCCTCCCCAAGCTCAGACAAGCAGCTCGGCCTCTCCAAGTCTCAGCCTCTATGACTACTCGATGGAGAGCACAGTGGTAGGCAAGCTCGCGTGGCTGCCAGGAGGATGACACAGGTCAAGACGCTTAAGGTGTCCGCCTCACAACAGGTCTTACTATACTACCGTATGGGCAACTCAGCCTGTTCCACCTGAGACCAGCCAGCACAGCTGGCCTGTGCCCCAGCCAAAACCTGGCTGCCCTTTAACTGGCCCCCCAGAAGTGCAGCCTGGGGCCACCCATACTTTCCCTGTGCCCCGAGACAGCCGTGCATGTCTCATTTCTCCAGCTGGACATCCCAAGCCTCTGACAGCTTCTCACAGGACACTCTCTGTGGGCTGCAGAAGCAGCCAGGCTCCCACACAATGGTGTGAGTGGACCCCATTCCTTAACTGGATACTCGGAATGTTGCAGGCATCCTAGGAGTCTCCCAGCCTCCTCAATGACCCAGATGAAAGCCCCCCGCTGGTGAGGAGCTCACAGATGTCCCCCTTTCCCCTTCCCTTCAAAGGGGCCAGGCCAGGCCCGGCAGAGGCGCCCCTTACCGCAGTGCATTGTGGGAGTCTGAGAACCTGTCCGCCTCGGAGTCCTTCACAATTGTCCACTCGAAGACCAGTCCAGCCAGAGTGCTGAAGGTGTTCCCTGTAAGAGCAGATGGGAGAGGCAGACAGATATGGAGTTAATTCCCCAGGGCGGAGGGAGGCGTGATGGGAGCTTCTGCCCCATGCAGGAACCACGCTCCACATCACCACCCACCAGGCAGGTGGGTGGTGCACATAGTCAGGAGAGGAAACTGAGGCTGAAAGGAATGAAGACACTTACTCATGGTCATGTGACCACCAGGGGGCGAGGCCAGGATTTGAACCTAGGGCTGTCCGATGAAAGTTTGTGCTCTTCCTGCTGTGACTCCCTGCCCTTGACTGCAGGACCAGCTCAGTGCAGTGCATAACACTGCCGCCCTGCATGTCTGTGAGCGGTTTACAATTTAGGCGGCTGCTCGGAAACCTGGGCCATTCATTCCTGCTCACCACTTCCTGGGAGTAAACTCCTCTCCCTCCCTGTGCAGGGGAGAGGACCAGGGTGGAGGGGCATTACCCAAACTATCTAGTGTCACATGACTCTTGTCTCTTCACCTTGACTGTGAGACCCCTGAGGTCCTGGGGTAGGTAGGGGGCAAGAAGAGCCAGGCCCAGCCAGGCTTGGCTCTTATGTGCTGGCTTGCTGCCTGGGAGCCTTCTGATCTGTCCTTTCCAATCAAGAAACAGATGCCACATGCAAGTCTAGTTCTCACCTTCTCTTGAAAGGATGAAGATCCACCCACCTGGGCCTCATTCCCTCTGAGGGCCAGAAGCTGCTCGCCCTCTCTAGAAGGGGCCATGCCACACTCCCTACCAGCACCTGATGCTCCATGCCTGTTCCACATCCCTCATCCACACTCCCCTCCTGACCAGCTCCCAATACAAGGGATCTGGTGGCCAAGAAAAGCTGTTTCTACAGTGCAAAGGGCAAGGTATTTAGAGTCGGATGGGCCTGGGGTCCTGCTTCTCTTCACCCCGATCCCTGGCCCCGCGAGGTCTCAAAGATCGCATGAAATAGTGCTTAGCAGAAGCTCCAGAAAACTCTGCTGTCTTCGCCTTACTTCTCAGGGCATCTTTTATGAAAAGAGGCATCTTCTTACAGTTCCCTGGGTGTCTTTCCGTCAATGTGAGCAACTGATCAGAGGAAGACAACCCCCATCTGTGATGTACATACATGCGGGAAGAATTTTTCTTAGAGATCCACAGCAGGATTTTGAGCAAATGAAAAGTCTATGGTTTCCCGAAAATTAATCTGTCTTCCTAACATCCAGGGCATTAGGTGAGGATGGTGGATATGAAAATCCACACCAGCAAAGCACATCAGCTGTAAGACATGAGTCCTCTAGTTCAACCCCTGGATGCTTCGTCCCCATTGGATGAGGGCTTGAGACCCTTCCCGCATACCCCAGGGATGAGGAGCTCATCACCCAGCACAGCCTATTCCTCTGTTCAACAGCTCTGACTGTGAGAACCTTCTTCTGCACACTGAGCTGAAACGGGGTGCATATGGAGTACTGCTGGCCCCAATTCCGCTGTCAGGGGGCAGAGCCCAGCAGGTTGGCTTAGCAGTGTGCTCAGTGAGGGGAGCCTGGGCTCCAATTCCACCTTCTGGGGGAAGAGCCCAGCAGGCCGGCTTTGCAGTACGCTCGGTGAGGGGAGCTTGGGCCCAAATTCCTGCCTTCCAGAGTCAGAGCCCAGCAGGCCAGCCTTACAGTGTGCTCAGTGAGGGAAGCATGGAGTCCCTACAATAGTGTGACCCAGTAACCAGAAATGCAAGACTGCAGACCACTAGGCAGGCCACTCCCTTAACACAAATACATGCCAACACCCCAAGAGTCCTGAACAGCTACCCTGGGGCTTCCACCCAGCTCAGCTCCAAGCACAGCTTTTCTCTTCTGTAAAATGGGGATGAAAATACCAACGCATGGGGTTGGTGGGAAGATCAAATTGAGAAAGCACCCCCGTGACATGTCCAGTGTTCACAACGGTCCGCCTATGGACAAGGGGATGGAGGTGGGGGAGGCCCTGCTAAGGGGCTCTTAGCAAGGAAAACGGTGGGAGAGAATCATGCCTGCAGACACTTCAGGGCTGCACGTGGAGCTCTGTTTTTCATCATCTTTGCTCCCCCTAGTCTCTGCTGGAAGTCCACCACATTCAAATGTGGAAGAAGAGTTGAATGTGTGGTAATTTCAAGGGCAAAAAGTGTCCTTAGGCTTCTGTAAGTTACCTGCTCCAGCAGGTGCACACACAGGACCGAGTGCAGGATTTGCAGGGTTCTGTGCAGATGAGAACACAGGGACCCTCGTTCATGCATGGGCCTGCCAGCTGCTGGCCACTGGCTTTCTCTCCCGCCAGCTGCTGGCAACATGGCCAGACCCAGCTGCGTGGGCTCTGGGGATGTCAAGGCAGGCATCTGCCTTTCCAGGGCCTGCTGCAGGTGGGCACCCCTAAGGGTAGCAAGGGGGAAGGGAAAGCTCTCAATAAATCTGTGCCCAAAGTTTTGCTTTTTCCACTCTAAAAGAAGCTATCAGGGCCGGGCGCGGTGGCTCACACTTGTAATCCCAGCACTTTGGGAGGCTGAGGCGGGCGGATCACGAGGTCAGGAGATCGAGACCACGGTGAAACCCCGTCTCTACTAAAAATACAAAAAAAAATTAGCCAGATGTGGTGGCGGGCGCCTGTAGTCCCAGCTACTCAGAGAGGCTGAGGCAGGAGAATGGCGTGAACCCAGGAGGCGGAGCTTGCAGTGAGCCGAGATTGCGCCACTGCACTCCAGCCTGGGCGACAGAGCAAGACTCCGTCTCAAAAAAAAAATAAAATAAAATAAAAAAAATAAAAATAAAAGAAGCTATCAGTACCTACTATGTGCAACAGAGCCCTTGACCTTGAAGGCTCACAGCCAAGTTTAGATATTAACCAGGAAAGCCAGGGGTCGTCTCCAGAGGATCCACCTCCCCTGTTCTGCAGGAGGGCTGAAGGAAAATGTTAGGCAATTCAACCTAGCAAACATTTACCCAATGCCAGCCGGGCCCAAAGTCCAGTGTCAGGCACAGAAGAGTCCAGAAGAATGAACTGATTTCAGTTATGTCTTCCTAGTGCTGACCTTGACAAGCCACAGTAGAAAATGCCTTGTATCCCAGGGCAGGGGGCACTGCAGAGCTGAGGGACATCGAAGGGAAGAACAAGTCCCACCTTGGGCAGCCAAGGAGGGCTCTCTGGAGGAGGGGACACCCGAGAGGCAATGCCAGAGGAAGCGTAGCTTCTGAAAGCAGAGTTCAGGAGGGGAACGTGCTCCAGGCAGAAGAGACGGGATAAGGAAAGGCGAGGAGGGGGCATCTTTGGAGACCCTGAGCTAGTCCAGTTCTGCTGATGCAAGAGGCACGGGTGGGCCAGGAAATAGCTGTGAAAACCTCTGCTTAAAGTTTTGCTTTTTCCACTCAAAAAGAAGCTATTAGTACCTACTATGTGCAACAGACAGAGCCCTGTCTGGAGGCGGGCACTCTGCAGGTGGCTTCTGGCCAAAAAGGCAGATCCCAGCCATGTGGAGAGGGCCCCCAATGCCCAGGAAAATGCAGCAGTAGGAGACAGGCAGTGCGTCCAGCGGGAGACAGCTCAGGCGACAGAGTCGGACATCCTGGATCCCAGCCCCTGCTCAGCCACCCATGAGCTGTGTGACCGTGGGCAAATTACTGAAGCTCTCTCAGTCTCAGCTTCCTCATCTATATAGTGGGCATCAGACCATTTATAAGCACAATAAGACATTGTACTTACTAAGGGGACAACATACTGCCTGGCACCCATGGGCAGCCAGGGTGCCACTGTTCGTTGAGCAATTCTCTTTCTTGACATTCATCAATACAGATAAGGCACATCATTTCTGGGACTGCCAGCCCCTCAAAGGTTCTAAGGGTCAAGTTCATCTTCACAGAGGAGACTCTGATCAGAAAAGAGGTCACAGGCTCAGAAAAAAAGGCAAAAGAAATGATGAAGGTACTCATTCAAGTATTGTGGGGCGAGGAGGACCAAGTAGAAAGCATGATGTGGGCAAGGAGGGAAGTTATCCATTTCCTTACTGCAAAGGTGGGGCCTTGACATGGGCTACTGATGAATGATCCAGTCTGTGGAGACCAGATGACGTCCTACTCTGGAACTGGCTGCAGGGGCCATCAACCCTCCAGGAGAGGGGGGACTGTGAGAGGAAACCATCCACGGCCGCTGGGCACCATCCTGGCATAACAGTGGCCTGGGAAGGCCAAGGCAGGCACCTCCCCAATCCTGACATCCCCACTACCTGCCTGGGGAGAATGGATACACATTCAAGAAAAAGTGACACAAAGGGGGTTTAACTAGAACCACAAGGATGAGCAATAGCAAGTGCTGGCCAGGACGTGGAGATCATGGCACCTTCACACACTGCCCCCAGGAATCTGAAACAGGCTGGAGTGCAATGGTGCCATCTCGGCTCACTGCAGCCTCCGCCTCCTGGGCTCAAGCGATTTTCCTGCCTCAGCCTCCTGAGTAACTGGGACTATAGGTGTGCGCCACCACGCCTGGCTTATTTTTCTATTTTTAGTAGAGACAGGGTTTCACCATGTTGGCCAGGCTGGTCTCGAATTCCTGACCTCAAGTGATCTGCCCGCCTCGGCCTCCCAAAGTGCTGGAATTACAGGCATGAGCCACTGCACCCAGCCTGTATTTCCTTCTTTTTGTGGCTAAATAATATTCCATTGCAGGGGTCGACTGCGTTTTGTTTTTCCACTCATTTGTTGATGGGCTCTTGGGTTGTTTTCACATTTGGCAGTTATGAATAATGCTGTTATGAGCATTTACATGTGGACATGTATTTTCCGGTCTCTTGGGTAGGAGTGGAATTGCCAGGGCATAGGATAACTCTGTGTTTAACTGTTTGGGAGCTGCCAGGTACTTCTTTCCCTATAGCAACCCTGGTGCCTGGACAATGCCCAGTTTGTACAAAGTGCTCAGAGAAACACCCCCTGGCTTACTGAGTATTCACACAAGACTGAACACTGTACATATTTCTCACTAAATCCTTATGGTCCCCAGGACAAGCAACACTATCTCAATCTCACAGGTCAGAAGGCAGTGTCAGAGGTTAAGGACCTCATCTGATGAATGGGTAAGTGGGGAAGAAAGGGTCTGCTAGTGCTCTAAACAGTAGTTTGGCCCCCCAGGGACATTTGGCCATGTCTGGGCCATTTTTGATTGTCATGGCTTGGGAGACACTACTAACATCTAGTAGGTAGAGGCCTGGGATACTGCTGAACATCCTATAATGCACTGACAGCCCGCATCACAAAGAATTATTCAACCCCAAATGTCAATCAATACTATCTAGGCTAAGAAATCCTGATCCAGAAATTTTTTTTCAGAAACAGGAGCTAGAGTTGTCAGAAAAGGTTTCAAAGACAAGGTGAGCCTTGGTTTGGACTTAGTTTTGGGGCAGATCATCTGAAAGGCATCTTTTGCCTGATTTTTATTTTCTCTGACAAGAATTTTAACCTACAAAGTTTCCCTTACTGGCTGGGTGCGGTGGCTCATGCGTGTAATCCCAGCACTTTGGGAGGCTGAGACAGGTGGATCACCTGAGGTCAGGAGTCCGAGACCAGCCTGGCCAACTTGGTGAAAACCATTTCCACTAAAAATTAAAAAAAATAAAAAATAAAAAAATAAAATTAGCTGGGCGTGGTGGCAGGCACCTATAATCCCAGCTACTCGGGAGGCTGAGGCAGGAGAATCGCTTGAACTCGGGAGGCAGAGGTTGCAGTAAGCCAAGATCGTGTCACTGCACTCCGGCCCGAGCAACGAGAGCAAGACTCTGTCTCAAAAAAAAAAAAAAAAAAAAGTTTCCCTTACTTCCTTTAAGAGATCACCTAGAAGAATTCCAGCCTGGAAACAAGCCCATATTTGACTCTGGCAAGGTGAAGATGTGAGGTCAGTGCCCTGGGACAGCAGCATAAATGTGACCTGACCCACACACACGCTCTGAGATCTGGATCAGGAAGCCACCACCGGCCCTAAGAGCCACAGCAGGGAGCCTCTCCCTGCCTCCCATCGCTGCCAAGAATGCTAGCTTCCCCAAGATGTGCTGCACCAAGGACCAGCACTATGACAGGCAGGGTCTGGCTCCAGGGTCACAGAGCCACAGCTCTGAGCACACAGGCCCCGCTGCAGGGGTTCCTGAGTGCCAGGAGTGACCATGATTCTACACCACTGAGGGCTTGAGACCTACCTCAGAGGTGGTTTCTGCCTCTTCAGCATCTCCCCCAGCCCCAACTTCACCTGCCTGACCAGAGCTGCCCTCTAGGGACCTGCAGGGTTGGATGCCAGAGGAGTGGGGAACGCAGAGAGGCCAGGGTCATGGTGGGGGGATGATCTAGCATGGGCTGCAAAGGACAAACAGGCAGGGGACGTCCTCACCTTCGGAGTCCAGGGCCTGGATCTTCAGCTCCAGGGGGGAGTCCTCCAGGTAGAGCTCGCGGGTGGTAGAGACGATCTGGATGTCATGGATGAGGTCCACAATGGCATCACAGCGCAGGACCTGGCCTGTGGCTGGAGGAACCCCAGGGAGGGGTCAGCACCAAAGACAGTCCCCGCCCCTGGCTCCACTTCCAAGCCTTGCAGGCTTACACTGTGGCAAAGACCACAGTGACCACCAGCTTCACCCTCAGAAGCCAAGCAGTTGCCTTGCACACAGCCCCACTGAAAGTTAACAGGGACTACCAGAAAGGAAGGGCTGTGGGGGCCTTGTCACCACCCATTCTGGCTTTTCCAGCAGGGCACCAGCATTTAAAGCTGTGGGCAAGGAAAACTTAGTTTCGTTCAGGGTGTAACCATTCAGTGAAGTGACAAGGGTTATAGTATAGTATGACGAGTGCCCATCCCAAAGACGAGAGCCCTGTCCCTTCACTGAGATTAGGGATTACGCTGGTGGTTTTTGGTTTTCACATATGCTGGTGTTTTTATAAAAGACTGTCAACTAAGTACAGAAGGGGCTGGTGGGCACACCCAGAGATTTTTTTACTTGCTCCATAAATAAGGTATGTAAATGGCATTACCTGGGGAGCCCTCAAATGTAAGGATAGCAGCAAGAGATACAAAATTGTTCTGACCATTCTCGAGGTATCATATAAAAATACTTGTGCACTTTAGTGTGGTTCTCTTGCACAGCAGTACAGTCCCATGTATCAAAAGCCTTAAAAGTATTCAAGGTTGGCCAGGCATGGTGGCTCACGTCTGTAATCCCAGCACTTTGGGAGGCCAAGGCAGGTGGATCACTTGAGGTCAGGAGTTCAAGACCAGCCTGGCCAACACGATGAAACCCCATCTTTATTAAAAATACAAGAAAAATTAGTCAGGCATGGTGGCACATGCCTATAATTCCAGCTACTTGGGAGGCTGAGGCAGAAGAATTACTTGAACCCGGGAGGCAGAGGTTGCAGTGAGCCAAGATCACACCACTGCACTCCAGCCTGGGTAACAGAGCGAGACTCCATCTCTAAAAATATTCAAGGCTGTGGCCCAGAAAAACTGGGAATTTATCTTAAGAAATAATGTAAAAGAACTCTAATTTGTTCTCCATATAAAAACATTTATTTTTATATGTAACACTGAAACAAACATCTGAAAACACTCTAAATGCCCAATACAAGGGAATGTTTATAGGACAACCTCCTATTAAGAATATTATTTGGGCCAGGTGTGGTAGCTCACACATGTAATCCCGCCACTGTGGGAGGCCAAGGCAGAAGGGCTGCTTGAGCCCAGGAGTTTGAAACCAGCCTGGACAACATAGGGAGACCCCCAACTCGCCACAAAAAATTTTACAAATTAGCTGGGCATGGTGACATGCACCTGTGGTCCCAGCTATTAAATACTTGAGAGGCTGAGGCAGGAGGATTGCTTGAGTCCAGGAGGTTATGGCTGCAGTGAGCAGTGTTGGAGCAACTGCACTTCAGTCTGGGTGACAGAGTAAGACACCGTCTCAAAACAGCAACAAAAAAAAGAGAATATTATTCAGCATTAAAAATCATTGTATGGGCCAGGTGCGGTGGCTCGTGCCTGTAATCCCAACACTTTGGGAGGCTGAGGTGGGCGGATCATGAGGTCAGGAGTTGGAGACCAGCCTGGCCAACTTGGTGAAACTCGTCTCTGCTGAAAATATAAAAATTAGCCGGGTATGGTGGCGCATGCCTGTAGTCCCAACTACTCAGGAGGCTGAGGCAGGAGGATCACTTGAACCCGGGAGGCAGAGGTTGCAGCAAGCCAAGATCGCGCCACTGCACTCCAACCTGGGCGACACAGCAAGACTCTGTCTCAAAAAAAAAAAATCATTGTATGGTAAAATGGAACATGTCCTATAACCTAAGTAGGGAAAAGCATGATAGAAAATTATATTGTTGTTGTCAAACTACTTTACAACTAATATAATAAATTAGATATGAGGAAGGAAAAGGAGTGATTTCATAGATTAGGACAACTGTCATAGTAATGAGTTGATACCCATTAAGAGTTATTTAGGTAACAATAATTTAGAGATTTAGCAAGCCAGCCTCCACAAAAAGGAACATGGTACAAAGTGCTGGCACAAGTCCTGGGATGGGTGTTGCCTGCTGGGTGCCTGTCTCCTGCCTGGGTGTCCTACCACCCAACAAGAGAAAGCCTTGCCATGGGCTCAGGTAGCCTCTGGGACCCTGGGTCTCAGTGGGCGTTTCCCTGTCTCTGGCTCCCACCGGGGATCACACACAGCACTCAGCCCTTACTGATGTCACACACAGCACTCAGCCCTTACTGATGTCCTCTGCGAAGATGATGCTGGTGAGGCGGGCAGGCTGGGTCAGGCGGGCCTGCACCACCGCCTTCTGGGAGCACTGCTGCTCGTCCAGGCCCAGAGGCTCGATGCTGGCCACCTCCGGCCGGGTGGACAACCTGCAGTGGAAGAAGACACCATTTACTCTCTGGAGCTGCACTGCAAGGCACAGTGGGGTCCAGACAACAGGCTGTGGCTCCCGTCTAGGGCACAGTCCTGGACCCAAAGACAGAAGTGAGGTGGGCCGCCTAACACCAGCTTCAAACCCAGAGGAGACGTGGGGCCCTGCCAAGGCCTCTCCAGTTAAGACCTCCACAAGCTGAGGGCTCCGGGCCTGTGCACACAGTCCCCGTGGAGTAAATCAAACAGGAGACCTCACACCTGGAAATGACCTCAAGGTTCAACAGATGGCCACTGTCCAAGACTCCTGCAGATGTGGGAGTTGTTCAGTACCAGCAAGAAAGCTGCTCAAGGGATCCCATGAGGGACACGTTGCACAGGGAGGGGTACAGGCAGGCATCTCGACCGACCTCTAGCCCAGGCCTGGCACACAGCAGGCTCCAGGCAACAGCTTCCAACCCCAACGGGTTTCACTAACCCTGGGGATCACTACTTGTAATGATAACCATGACCATGAGCTCCCAGTGCCTGCGGAGTGGATATGATAGCCACAGTGGGGAGACAGACAGATAAACACATCCACAAATGAGCCCAGACGTCTGTGAGCCAATTTCCCTGGGGAGGATAACAGGAGGAAGGATAACAGGAATGTGTGGGGAAAGCTATCTGCTGTCAGCGCCTCAGTTTCTCATCCATGGCCCAGGATAACTGCCCCAGGCCCAGGTGAGAAGGGGACGAGAGGCAGAGCACAGCAGACTCCACACTGAGCATGCCCAGCTAGCACGTGCTGTCTACAGACAGGCACTCAGGCCTAGTGTACAGGGCCTCCAAAAGAATGCCACGCAGGACCTGGGGTGAAGCAGGGCCATGGGAAGCGGCCAGCCATGCTGCCCTCAGAGAGCTTATAGTGTGACCAAGACCCCAGGAGGGGCTACTAAGCCATGCCTGGTGCTTGTCTCTCGGGGCCGCACCCGGCACAGCACCAGACATACAGCAGACACTCCAGGGTCTCTGCATCCTCCCTAACTTTGCCTAAACTCACTGGAACATCCACAGCCGCGAGTATTCTGAAGGAGACTTGTCAGAAACTGCCTGGTGTCAAAAAGCAATGGTGCGTGGCCAGGTGCAGTGGCTCATGCCTGTAATCTCAGCACTTTGGAAGGCCGAGGTGGGCAGATCACCAGAGGTCAGGAGTTCGAGACCAGCCTGGCCAACTTGGTAAAACCCCGTATCTACTAAAAATACAAAAAATTAACCAGGCTTGGGCCGGGCGCGGTGGCTCACGCCTGTAATCCCAGCACTTTGGGAGGCCGAGGTGGGCGGATCACGAGGTCAGGAGATCGAGACCACGGTGAAACCCCATCTCCACTAAAAATACAAAAAATTAGCCGGGCGTGGTGGCGGGCGCCTGTAGTCCCAGCTACTCGGGAGGCTGAGGCAGGAGAATGGCGTGAACCCGGGAGGCGGAGCTTGCAGTGAGCCGAGATTGCGCCACTGCGCTCCAGCCTGGGCAACAGAGCGAGACTGCGTCTAAAAAAAAAAAAAAAGAAAAGAAAAAAACAAATTAACCAGGCTTGGTGGTGGGTGCCTGTAATCCCAGCTACTCGGGAGGCTGAGGCAGGAGAATGGCTTGAACCCGGGAGGCAGAGGCTGCAGCGAGCCAAGATTGAGCCATTGCATTCCAGACTGGGCAACAGAGTGAGACTCCGTCTCAAAAAAAAAAAAAAAAAAAAGGCAATGGTGTGGAACACACCCAGACAGATGTCCCACCTTCTGGCTGGATGCCAAGTGTCTTCCCTGGGCCAAGCTGGCACAAGGCCCCTTCTAACACACCTGAGCATGCCGACCACTCCGACATCACCTGGCCACAGTGGGCTGCAGCAGGAGGCCTGCAAATGGACCTTGGAAGTTCACGGAAAATGAGCCGCACCCATCAGTGAAGGAAAGCAATCTACACCCCGGAGGAAGTGTCTATGGCCCCTTGTGGATTTCTTCCAGGAAAATAGCACGGCAGAGTCGAGGAACACAGCAAAGCAGGCACAAGCACACACAGGAGACAAGAAGCAGGTGCCTGTGAACCCGGCCCACGCCCACTGGAAACACTCCATCCAACCATCCAACTGCTGACAGCCCTAGGGCCCTATGGTGTTTTTCGAAGGGCTTTAAACTTCCCACACACAAGCACACAAAAGAGAGTGTGGAAACAAAGACAAATTAGAAAATTCACACGGGGCAGTAGAGGCTAAGGAAACTCAACAAATCCTGGGTCCTAGATTCGATCTGGGGGCAGAAAAAGGAGCCTGTACTTTCTACTGAATTTTGCCATAAACCTAAAACTGCTTTAAAAAAAAAGTCTACTCTGCCAGGTGCAGTGGCTCATGCTTCTAATCCTAACACTTTGGGAGGTTGAGGTGGGAGGATCATTTGAGCCCAAAAGTTCGAGACCAGGCTGGGCAACAAAGTGAGACTCCATCTCTACAAAAAACATTTTTTTAAATTAGCCAGTTATGGTGGTGTGCACCTGTGGTCCCAGCTACATGGGAGGATCTCTTGAGCCAAGGAGTTCAAGGCTGCAGTGAGTTATGATTGTGTCACTGCACTCTGCCTGAGTGACAGAATGAGGCCCCATCTCAAGCAAACAAACAAGTAGAATAAATGAATAAATATAAAGAATAAAGAAAATAAAGTCTATGGGGGGGGGAAGAGAATTCATCATTTCCCACTCCTGCCTTTAAAAACACTGTGGTATATATCATTCAATGGCCCCTGGGAACTGGGATCTGGGGTCCTGGTCTGGCCTGTAATCCCACACCCTCTCCTAGCCTCTGTCTCCTCAACAAAATAGAGACAACCACTCTTTTCTTGCTTCATAACAGCAGTGTATTAATCTCAGACACAGGCCCAATAAATGCAAACAGAGCTCTTCCTATCCAAGTAAAAGAAGCCTGAAATTCTCCTTGCAAAACTCCCCAAGCTCTTCCCTGGGCTGCCACTGAGATGCCCAGACAGCCTGCAGAGCCCAGCTGCAGTCACCATACCTTTCATGTCCATGTTGCAGGACTACATTAAGGACCCATACAAGCCTGAGATAGCCCTGCACAACAGATGTGTAACACAGGCCATGTTTTCATTTTCCATCAAAAACAAGTAACCAGTGAGATTAATTTTTAATAAACCTTGTTTTTTAAAGCAGTTTGAGGTACATAGCAAAACTGAATGGAAAGTACAGATTTCCCATACACGCCCTGCCCCATGCATACATAACACTTCCTTCAACATCCCCACCTGAGTGGTGCATTGGTTACAATGGAGGAGCCTGTGGTGACCTCACAATCACTCAGAACAACTGCAGCTGACATGAGGGTGCACAGTAGGCATCCCATGTCCTGTAAGTTTGGACAAATGGATAACAACCCACACCTGCCATGGCAGTATCCTTCAGAACAGCACCACTGCCCTAAAAGTCCTCTACACTCTGCCTATTCCTCCCTGTTTTTAAATCCCTACTAAAAAGTCATATTTTAAAGAAAATATGTGATTTACCCCAACACATCCTAAATATCATGCTTCTGACACGTAGTACTGGCTGCATTTGCAGAGCTCACAGTCACACGTCTTAGTCTGTTGGGGCTGCCATGACAAACATCACAAACAGGGTTTTTCCAACAACAGAAATTTATTGCTCACAGTTCTGGAGGCTGGCAGTCCAAGATCAGCTGGCATACTGGGTGTCTGGTGAGGGCCCACTTTCTGGGTCATGCCTGCTGTCTTCCCACTGTTGTCACATGGCAGAAGGGGCAAGGGAGCTCTCTGGGGCCTTTTGTATAAGGGCACTAATCCCAACCATGAGGGCCCCACCCCCATGACCCCATCACCTCCCAAAGGTGCCACCTCAAATGCCATCGCCTTGGGGATGAGGTATCAACGAGTCTGGGGGGACACAGACATTCATTCACATGGTGAGTGGTTCCAATGCTGGCCTGGCTCTGAGGCCTGGTCTCCTGGTGGAGGGCCGTGCAGGCCCAGGGCTCTCATGTCCTGGGGTCTCTGTGGACACCTCCGACCCCTGCCCAGGCTCTACTTGAGAGGCAGCGGGTGCTGAGTGCTCGTGACCTTCTTAAGAAAGTCCCTCCTCTCAGTACTCAGGGCTGACGACAGAGCCTGGGGGAGAGAGAAAGTGGCTTGGCCTGGCCTGGGAAGGCTTGCCTCAGCCATCTAAGGCGGCTCCCACCCCTCAGGCCCCAGGGCCTGGGGCTTGATCCCTGCATCCCCTCTTCAGCTGGCTGAACTCTGTGCAGCAGGAGTGAGATTCCGTCCTCCCAGGGCTTCCTCAACAAACAGACCGGGCCACGTCCGGCCTCTGCAGATCCCCACTCCCCTGGGGCCTGCTCTCTCTGGGTCAGGACCCACATCAGAAGCAGGGGCAGCCCATCCCAACACCTCCCGGAGGCTGCAGGCAGCTCAGCCTGGTTTTCCTGTGACCAGTGTGAGTGTTCCTTTCAGTTATCTGACTTCCTTCCCGGGCATTCTGAGCCCACCCATTGCTTTGGGCATGTCTTTAAGGGGCACAAAAGAACCACAATAGCCACCAATTCCGTCCTCATCTGTAAGGCAGGGCCCCCACCCACCCTGCCTTCCTCACAGGGGTGTGTAATGCTGGATGAAAAAGCACAACAGAAAGTGTCTGCCAGAGAATTACAGAGGGAAAGGTTTTCACCAAACTCAGAGAAGGTGGAAGTGGAAATGGTGGGGGCAGTAAGGAGGAATTCACTTTTATCCAGAAGGTTTTATTTCTTTAAAAAAAGATTGGAAACCAATATAGGTTGTTACACTGGCTAATTCTGATAGTAGGAATATTGGTATTCATTATATTATTATTTCTTTTCTGTGTTATTCTAACTTCTAAACGAAAATATCTTCCCCCTAATGTTAGTTGTAACTTAGAGAACTACTGCTATGTCTTCATCTTATAGATCAGTAAACTGAGGCTTAGGAAAACGGGACTGGTTTAAGGCCACGGAGGCCAGGCTAGGACACAGGGGTTCCAAGCCCAAAAGCAGGATGCTTTCTGCTATCGGGGCCACGCAGAAGCGCCCTCCCTCCTAAGGGCTGTCTCTGCACCTCACAGCTTTCTAGGATGGGCCTTAGAAAAACCCTATAGGTGTCCCTATTCAGGTTGGCTCTTTCCCAGGCTGGAAATGAAAGAGCTGGCCAGTAATGTGCAAGTCGGGAATGTTTCTGTTTCCAGGATCTGGGGAGAGAAGAATTACATCTACATGGAGGGAGGGTGGGTAATTCCACACAGACACGTTAGTTGATCAAACCAACCCAGGCAAAGAGAGACAGGGAGTGCAGGAGGAGCTAAGAGAGGTGAGGGCAGGCAGGAACAGCTCGTTTCTGGAGAGCACTGAGATATCCAAGGACTGTTTTTAATTAAAAGTGTGCTGGTGGAGTGTGAGGATTAACTTTACATGTTAACTTGACTGAGCCACAGAGTGACCAGATATTTGGTCAAACATCAATCTGGTCATTTCTCTGAGGGTGTTTTTGGGTAAGATTAGCATTTGAATCTGTGGCCTGGGTAAAGTAGATACCCCCTAATGTGGGTGGGCCTCATCCAATCAGGTAACAGCCTGAACAGAACAAAAGCCTGAGCAAGGAGAATTCCCGCTTTGGGCCTCGCAGTCATGGAGTGGGGATGTCAGTGTCCCTGCCTTCAGACTCGAGCTGAAACACAGGCTCTTCTGGGTCTTGAGCCTGCTGGCCTTCAGACTAAAACTAAACCATCAGCTCTCCTGAGATTCCAGCTGAATGCAGCTCTTAGGACTTGTCAGCCTCCATAATCATGTAAGCCAATCCCTTATACTAAACCTCTCATATACATATGAGGGGTGTGTGTGTATAAGATATATATATATAGGCTATATATATAGCCTATTGAATATATGCATATGAGCTATATATATATATGATATATATGTCCTATTGGTTCTGTTTCTTCAGAAAACCCTGACTAATCAGGGAGGATATAAGAAATGAGAAGGGCAACTGAGGAAAAAGAAGGGTACCATGTATCAGGCCCAGAGCTAAACACTTCTATTTATCACTGAATCCTCCACCAGCCCTATATGGGAAAACCAAACTGAGGCTCAGAGAGGTTAAGTAATTTGCTCAAAGCCACACAGCTGTCAGCAGCAGGGCCAGCTATCACAGCTAGGCCTGGGTGACTCCAGATCAGATACCTCTCCCATTCCAGGAGCATTTTCCTCAGGATATGACACACCCACCACCAGTTTAGATGATGCACAGATGAGCTATTTTTTAACAGACTCATTATGCATTTTAACTATTACATATTCATTTAAGTGTTTTAGGAAAAACATATACCAAACTCATGAGCTCATAAATGTTAATACAAAAGATAATGTCTATGTTTTTTAAAAAGTGAGTCATTTTGAAGGAAATGTTCAGTAAATTCTAGTATAGGTAGTATATAAAAGCAGCAACATTTTAATCGTGGCAATGAAGTGACTGCAGTCCCCACCACCCACTACTGAGGCACACCTTGGGGAAGCGTGGGTCCAGGGAAGAGGGGAACCGAGCCCTGCAATACCAGCAATGCCTTCCCTCTGGTACGGAGTCTGATATAAGCTGCCATTCTCCAATTTCTGGGAGCACAGGGGCAGGGCAATGTCCTACACTGATATCAGGAACTCTAAACACCAGACAGGCCTCTCCCTGGCTGGCTGGGACCCACCGTGAGGAACAGAGGAACTGCTGGAAGAGGCACATGGCTACAACAGCTCACACAGTCCTTGACTGGTACAGGCTCTGGGCCACTGGTGGCCCATGCAGCCGCTCAACCCATACTCAAAACCGGGTCTGGAGACACAGCACTCAAGGACACACAGGGCCTCACTAAGCAGAAAAGGCAGGGTCTGCACATAGGGCTCACTGGCTGAGATGCCAACACTTTCATCTGCCACCCACTGAAGCTGGGTCAGCCCGCTCATAGCCCAATTCACTTGGATTCCACATCAGGTTTGGCCAAAGAAACAGAGACCAGTGACTTTTCTGCGGAAAAGCCCTCCCCTGCCCATCCAGTCTAAACGAATAGCCACTCCTCTAAAAGGACACTTGGTCCTCTTGCCTGCACACCTGTGGTTCTTCCCTACACCTCGGCAGGTGGGCGGCATGTCTGCCCCACCCTCCCACTCACCAACACCTCCGCCTCACACCCCCCCACCCGCCCTGCAACACACAGCAGGCTTCATAGCTGGGAGTGGTGCATGTGGCTTTCCCAGGGACCCCTCGTGCAGTGCAGCAAGTAGCCCTCAGTGATGGGGACATGTCTCACTCGATTCTCTCATCTGTTGGTATGTGTGGAATGGGAGGTCATAAGACAGATGGGTGCTGCCACTCACCAGCTGCGTGACCTTGACCAAATGAGCTAACCTCCCTGGGCTGCCACATCCTCATCTGCACAATGGGAATGAAAATAGCACCTATGCAAAGCACTGGGCTGGGATAATATATATAAAGCTCTTGTCACAGCTCTCAGATCTAGGAAAAAGGAGGGGGCTCCCAAATGAAGGAGTTGTGGTCCTGCAATGTTTGGCATGATTCTGACCACAAGAACTGCTTTTTAAAGAAAGGAGAAAAGCTGGGCGAAGTGGCTTGTGCCTATAGTTCCAATTATGCAGGAGGATGGCTTGAGCCCAGAAGTTCAAGGCATTGTGATTATTACTGCTTGAACCTGTCCTTCCTCTTCCCTGAAGGCTGACCCTAAAGCCCTAGGGTCAGGGCCCTCCTCACAGGCCTCCCAATGACACTACCAAGGCATCCTTAAAGCCTGAATCAAAGATTCAGGCCCAAAACAGGGTTATTGGCCCAAGGTCTCACTGCTGGAAAGAGCCTGAACCACCTGCCATCAAATCCAACCTCTGTTCCGAAGCCCCTGCCTCCCACTCCTCCCTCCCTCCCAGCTTCCCCACCTCTGTTCCTCTGCTGATGCTGGTCCCTCCACCTCACGTGACCTCTTGACCCACAGGTATGCTGTCCAACCTTCTCTGCTCACCAAACACGGCAACTCTTCCATGGACTGTCCCTATCTGCATCACCCATGCCCCTCCTATCAGCTGCCATGGCACTGCTGGTCCTCCTTGGGGTCTCTAAGCATTCACCCACTTATTGAAACCATAAATACTGGGCCTATTAGTGATATTTAAGGTAGTGTTCTAGTTGCCAAGGACACAACTAAGTACAGACTACACATTAACCTCTACCTTCACGGAGTTTTCACTTTAGTGGAAGGAGAACAAGAATAGACAAAATGAATGAGTGAAGATGGGATCTTACTAATGGCTAAGGACTGATAAAATGGTGGGAGGACAAGGGCTGCCATCTTCCATGGACACTCAGAGGAGGCATCACTGAGGGGGCACTGTGCGAGCAGAGACTTTAAGGACAGGCAGGCACGGATTCTATCAGGTGTGGGTGGTGAATGTTCATCCATGGAGACAAATAGATGGCTTTTCTTCTTTATTCTGTTAACATGGTAATTACACCGATTTTTTTAAAATATTGAACCAACATTGCATTCCTGGGATATGCCCTACCTGGTCATGATATATTAGTCTTGTTTATTTTTCTGGATTTGATTAGCTAGTATTTTAAAAAATTGTGCTTTTGGTCTATGGGATTTTTTTTCCTATAATGCTTTTATCTGGTTTGCAATGAGTGTAATGTTGGCCTCATAAAAGTGAATTAGGAAACAATTGCTCCTTCTCTCTCTCCTGAGAGTCTGTAAAGAACTTGTATCATTTCTTCCTTAAATGTTTCACAGAATTTATAGACAAGGCCATCTGGGCTTAGAGTTTTCTTTATAAAAAGGTTTTTAGGCCAGGCGCCGTGGCTCACGCCTGTAATCCCAGCACTTTGGGAGGCCAAGGCAGGCAGATCACGAGATCAGGAGTTCAAGACTAGCCTGACCAACATGGTGAAGCCCTGTCTCTACTAAAAATACAAAAATTAGCCAGGCATCATGGTGTGCACCTGTAATTCCAGCTACTAAGGAGGCTGAGGCAGGAGAATCGCTTGACCCCAGGAGGCAGAGGTTGCTGTGAGCTGAGGTCACACCACTACACTACTCCAGCCTGGGTGACAGAGAAAGACTCAGTCTCCAATAAAAAAAAAAAAAAAAAAGGTTTTTATCAAATGTACCAAGTGGAACAGAGGCATCTAGGGCTGCATGCTTTGCAAGTGTTTTCAGAGCATCTCAAAAGCTCCGTGCAGCAGCAGGTCTTGTGTGCCCACCTGACGGCTGTTGAGACGGAGCTCTGGTGCTGTCACACGGCCAGGCTGCCTCCTCAAAGGCACCTGACTCTGTTCTGCTCAATGTCCTCCCTCATCACACCAGCTCCCCTGCCCTTCCCACAAACAGCTGTCAACAGGCAAGCAGCCGACCTGTGAATGTAATTTCTGTGGGGGACATGTGCTGGGTTTGGGCTGCCCAGCCTCCACATACCTCCCGGTAACAGCACTCAATTTTTCTGTGGGTGCCTGTCTGCTATGGTCTGAATGTCTGTGTCCCCCCAAAATCCAGATGTTGAAATCCTCACCTCCGAGGTGATGACACATGTTAACAGGTGGGGCTTTTGGTGCGTGATTATGTCATGAAGTCTGAGTCCTCACGGATGGACTAAGTGCCTTTATAAAAGAGGTCCCACAGAGCTGCTCATCCCTTCCCACCATGCAAGGATGTCGCAAGGAGTGGGGAGTCTGAAACCTGGAAGACAGCCTTCACCAGAACCTGACCATGCTGGTACCATCTTGAAACTTTCATTTATTCTATGCTTTCTTATATGTCAATCACAGAGTGAAACATATCATAAACATTTCATTTGCTTCCCAACAATCCTATTAAAACCCCCATTTGACACATGAGGAATCCTTTGCATGGATGTTAAGTGAACTTCATGAAGCCACATCCCTAGACACGGGCCTTAGTGTAGTCTAGCTCAGAACTCCTGGTCTGGACACTCTCCTGCTCCCTTGTGCTAGGGTACATGGAGTTCAAAACAAGGCCACAGTCCTCCCACCTTTACCTGGTGCTGCCTCCAGACCCAAGCAGAAGATGGCTTTAACATCCACCTGAATCAGCCCCCACCTCCAAATGTATCCTGAATACTAATTTTTTTTTTTTTTTGGAGACGGAGTCTCGTTCTGTCACCCAGGTTGGAGTGCAGTGGTACGATCTAGGCTCACTGCAACTTCTGCCTCTTGGATTCAAGCAATTCTCCTGCCTCAGCCTCCTGAGTAGCTGGGACTACAGGTGCACGCCACCACGCTGGCTGATTTTTTGTGTGTGTGTATTTTAGTAGAAACGGTTTCACTGTGTTGCCCAGGCTCGTCTTGAACTCCTAAGCTCAGGCAATCCGCCCGCCTTGGCCTCCCAAAGTGCTAGGATTACAGGTGTGAGCCACCACACCCAGCTATTACTGATTTCTTTTTTCTTTTTCTTTCTTTTTTTTTTTTTTTTGAGACAGAGTTTCACTCTTGTTGCCCAGGCTGGAGTGCAATGAGACATCTCAGCTCACTGCAACCTCCACCTCCCAGGTTCAAGTGATTCTCCTGCCTCAGCCTCCTGAGTAGCTAGGAAAAGGCATGCACCACCATGCCCAGCTAACTTTGTATTTTTAGTAGAAATGAAGTTTCTCCATATTGGTCAGGCTGGTCTCAAACTCCCGACCTCAGGTGATCCGCCCACCTTGGCCTCCCAAAGTGCTGGGATTACAGGTGTGAGCCACTGTGCCTGGCCAATACTGATTTTTGAAAGCACCATTGGGCCAGGCATGGTGGCTTATGCCTGTAACCCTAACACTTCGGGAGGCCAAGGTAGGAGGATCACTTGAGACCAGGAGTTTGAGACCAGACTAGGCAACATAGTGAGACCCCATTTCTAAAAAAAAAAAAGGCCGGGCATGGTGACTCACGCCTGTAATCCCAGCACTTTGGGAGGCCGAGGTGGGCGGATCACGAGGTCAGGAGATTGAGACCATCCTGGCTAACACGGTGAAACCCCGTCTCTATTAAAAAATACAAAAAATTAGCTGGGTGTGGTGGCGGATGCCTGTAGTCCCAGCTACTCGGGAGGCTGAGGCAGGAGAATGGCGTGAACCCAGGAGGTGGAGCTGGCAGTGAGCCGAGATGGTGCCACTGCACTCCAGCCTGGGTGACAGAGCAAGACTCCGTCTCAAAAAAAAAAAAAAAAAAAATTAGCCAGGTGTAGTGGCATGCACCTTTAGTCCCAGCACTTTGGAGACCAAGGTAGCAGGATTGCTTGAGGCCAGGAGTTTGAAACTAGCCTGTGCAACAGCGAGTCTCTAAAAAAAAAATTATAAATAAAAATTTTAAAAATTAGCTGGGCGTGGTGGCTCACATCTATAGTCCCAACTACTCTAAGGGCTGAGGCGGGAGGATCACTTGAGCCCAGGAGTTTGAGGTTATAGTGAGCTATAATTGTGCCACTGCACTGCAGCCTGGGTGACAGAGCAATAACCTATCTCAGAAAAATAAAAGTACTACTGAAGTTTTAAAACCCAGCTGATGGAAACTGGGTAAACCAACAATCATCTGAAAAGGGTGGCGCATTTCCCCAGGCACCTGAGAGTGAGTGTGGTTCTGGATCTGAGGCCAGTTTTGAACATAGCTCTGCCACTAACCAGCTGTGAGGCCCTTGGACCCAGGCTCCTCATTTGTACAGTGCAGTCATTCTTGCCAAAGGAGTTTTTTTAATTGTTCATTTTTAGGATTAAGTGGGAGCACAGTATACAAAGGGATTAACAGAAAAATTGGTTCTTTCATTTTGGCTCCCTCTGTCCATGCCCCGTCACCACCCCCACATCTCCTCTACAACACTGGAAGCCCCTGCCTCTGGACCTGCAGGCTCTGGCCAGGAGGGGCAGTTGCCTAGACATCTGCACCTGCCGACGGCCCCTCCCCACCATCAGGCTCCTCTTGGTTGGACACCCGCCCTAGCCCAGTCACATACAGGTACCACTTGTATTCGTTTATCTACTTATTTATTTATTTGAGACAGTTTCACTCTTATCACCCAGGCTGGAGTGCAGTGATGCAATCTCAGCTCACTGCAACCTCCGCCTCTCGGGTTCAAGCGATTCTCCTGCCTCAGCCTCCCAAGTAGCTGGCATTACAAGCGCCCACCACCATGCCCAGCTATTTTTTTTTTGTATTTTTAGTAGAGATGGGGTTTCGCCATGTTGGCCAGGCTGGTCTCGAACTCCTGACCTCAGGTGATCCGCCCTCCTCGGCCTCCCAAAGTGCTGGGATTACAGGCATGAGCCACTGCATCTGGCCAGCCACTGCACCCGGCCTAATTTTTTAATACGATCTCTCTCTGTTGCCCAGGCTGGAGTAGAGTGGTACAATCATGGATCACTGCAGCCTTGACCTTCTGGGTTCAAGCAATCCTCCTGCCTCAGCCTCAGGAGTAGCTGGGACCACAGGTGCCTGTGCCACACCCAGTTTTTTCCTTTACTTTTTTTTTTTTTAAGTAGAGACAGGGTTTCGCTATGTTGCCCAGGCTGGTCTTAAACTCCTGAGCTTAAGCGATCCTCCTGCCTCAACCTCCCAAAGTGCTGGGATTATAGGCATGAGCCACCACGCTCGGCCCTTTTCTTATTATTGTTTTAAATGGATTCTTCTTTACTAAAAAATTACTTTAAAAGGAAACCTTGGCCAGGTGTGGTGGCTCACACCTGTAATCCCAGCACTTTGGGAGGCAGAGGAGGGCTGATCACCTGAGGTCGGGAGTTCGAGACCAGCCTGGCCAACATGGCGAAATCCCGTTTCTACTAAAAACACAAAAATTAGCCAGGTATGGTGGCGGGTGCCTGTAATCTCAGCTACTCAGGAGGCTGAGGCAGGAGAATCGCTTGAACCCAGGCAGCAGAGGTTGCTGTGAGCCAAGATCTTGCCACTGTATTCCAGCCCAGGCAATACAGCAAGACTCCATCTCAATTAAAAAAAAAAAAAAAAGGGACGCTGAGGCAGGTGGATCATGAGGTCAGGAGATTGAGACCATCCTGGCTAAAATGGTGAAACCCCATCTCTACTAAAAATACAAAAAATTAGATGGGCATGGTGGCAGGCACCTGTAGTCCCAGCTACTTGGGAGGCTGAGGCAGGAGAATGGCGTGAACCCGGGAGGCGGAGCTTGCACTGAGCCAAGATCAGGCCACTGCACTCCAACCTGGGCGACAGAGTAAGACTCCGTCTCAAAAAAAGAAAAAAAGCCAGGTGCAGTAGCTCACGCCTGTAATCCCAGCACTTTGGGAGGCTGAGGCGGGCAGATAACGAGGTCAGGAGTTCGAGACTAGCCTGACCAATATGGTGAAACCCCGTCTCTACTAAAAATACAAAAATTAGCCAGGCGTGTTGGCGCATGCCGGTAGTCCCAGCTACTCAGGAGGATGAGGCAGAAGAATCGCTGGAGGCCGGGCACGGTGGCTCACGCCTGCAATCCCAGCACTTTGGGAGGCCGAGACGGGCAGATCACGAGGTCAGGAGATCGAGACCATCCTGGCTAACACGATGAAACCCCGTCTCTACTAAAAATACAAAAAAAAAGTTAGCCGGGCGTGGTGGCGGGTGCCTGTAGTCCCAGCTACACGGGAGGCTGAGGCAGGAGCATGGCATGAACCCAGGAGGCGGAGCTTGCAGTGAGCCAAGATCGCGCCACTGCACTCTTGCCTGGGCGACAGAGCAAGATTCTGTCTCAAAAAAAAAAAAAAAAAAAGGAAACCTTACACACTAGTGTAAATAAGAATCTCATAGCATTTGCCATCCATCCAGATGACTCAAAGCAGTGTCCGTTAAGTCCTGGGGGGAAGCTGCTACCTACAAAGACTGTAGGCATCTGCCTGTTCTCTTGGGAGACAGGCAAACATCAAAGAGTACAATGAAAAGACAGTGTAGGCCAAGGCCAGAGCAGGAGAAAATAGGGAGTTACTATTTAATGGGTATGGAGTGTCCATTTGGGAAAATGAAAGAGTTCTGAAGGTGGACGGTGGAGGTGGCTGCACAATTGTGAATGTACTTCATGCCACAGAACTCTACACCTAAAAATGGTTAAGGAGGTCGATTATGTGTTATATATATTTTACCACAATTTAAAACAAAAAAAAAAGGCCGGGCACGGTGGCTCACGCTTGTAATCCCAGCACTTTGGGAGGCCGAGGCGGGCAGATCACGAGGTCAGGAGATCGAGATCACGGTGAAACCCCGTCTCTACTAAAAAAATACAAAAAAATTAGCCGGGCGTGGTGGCGGGCACCTGTAGTCCCAGCTACTCAGAGAGGCTGAGGCAGGACAATGGCGTGAACCCGGGAGGCGGAGCTTGCAGTGAGCCGAGATTGTGCCACGGCACTCCAGCCTGGGCGACAGAGCGAGACTCCGTCTCAAAAAAAAAAAAAAAAAAAAATGTAAACCACATATGGACACCAGAAAAAAACTTTTATTTTGAGGAAAATTAAAGGACTGACAGTGAGTTTTGAAAGAGTGAATTTTTCTCATTCCCACTGTTGCATGAGGCCCCACTGGCACACAGAATGTGCTGGCGTCTGGCAGGCACTGCTTTTGAGGGGGTGCTCCCCACTCTTCACAACACACGAACAGGAGGCGGGCAGGCCATAGGGGAACTCAGGGACCTGGGTCAGGCCAGAAAGCAACAGTGAAAAGAAAAGAGAAGTGAGAGTTGCACAAAGAACAAGGATGGGTGAGGGTGGTGGATGACACAGGCCACCTCCCATTCACCCGCAGGGTCCAGCCCCTAACTGTGCCCAAAGGCAGGGTCTACAGAGCGGAAGCCACCTCGTGGGGCTGACAGAGCTCAGGCAGAGTGGGGGACCCACAAAGGAAGCAGGAAGAAAATCACCCAAGGCCCAGGTCAACCCAGGTCCACAGATACTTCCTGGCACTTCCCTGCTGAGGGCCTGGTGAAGGGAGTTGAGCAAGGCCTGGTCCAGCCCTGCAGGGGCCACAGCTACAGACAGCCCTCAGGGGCCGGGGAGAACAAGTCCCAAAAACCAGGCCCAGTCTAACCCTGCCCAACATCTGACCCGGCATTCTCCTTCCTGTCTCCTAACCACAGCCCACAAGGTCCCACATGGCCCCGCCCTGCCAACCTCTCCACCCTCCCTCCCAGCCCTGCTGCCCTGGCCAAACGTGCTGCCTTTGCGCACTTCTGACAAGCTCCATCTCTCCTCTGGGCCTTTGCACTTGCTGTCCCCTCCACTCAACCTCACTCCACTCCTAGTTCGACTCCCAGGAGGCTTATGCTGAGCGCCCTCCCCAGAACGCATTCCATGCCTTGCAGTTCTGTTTCCTTCAGGACTTACTCCTGCCTCACATGCATCCACAGATCTCATCTTAATTAACCGTTTAATTCCGGCAATCAACCATGAGTCCCTGAGAGCAGGGCATCTCCTGCTGCTTCACTGTCACATCCCAGGACCTCAAGTAGTGCCTGGCTCACAGTAAGAGTCACAGACAGGTGGGTGTGGTGGCTCACGCCTGTAATCCCAGCACTTTGGGAGGCTGAGGCAGGTAGATCACAAGGTCAAGAGATCTAGACCATCCTGGCCAACATGGTGAAACCCTGTCTCTACTAAAAATACAAAAATTAGCTGGTTATGTGCCTGTAGTCCCAGCTACTGGAGAGACTGAGGCAGGAGAATAGCTTGAACCTGGGAGGCAGAGGTTGCAGTGTGCCGAGATCGTGCCACTGCACTCCAGCCTGGCAACACAGTGAGACTCCATCTCAAAACACAAAAAAACAAAAAGAGTCACAGACATTTGTCACCTCTTATTCAGTGACTCTCCAGCCCTCCTCGGTGAAACACATGTTGTCCATCAGTGCTTGTCCCCTGGTGGTCGGGCAGGATGGGTCCTCACCGTATGCCCTCTCCCAGGCCCTGCGGGAGCTCTGGTATCTCCACCCCACCTTCTAACTGCCAGAAATGCCATCAAATAGGCCCAGATGATAACACAATCGACCAAAGCCTGCGACTCTAAGGCCGGGCATAAGAAAGGAGACAGAGATTTGGCCTAGGTGTGTGGGGATGCAGCATGCACACAAATCGAGTGGTACAGGGGAAAATGCTCTCAACGAAGAGAGCAGAAGTACAGGTGTGGGCTCAGGGAAGGCCAAATGAAGGAGGTACAGAAGAGCAAACTGGGGGCCTCCCGTCGAATTCAACTCCCTCTGTTGGGTTGTTTCCACTTTGTGAATTTTTTATTTTGACTATGGGGCAACTTTTTACAGGCCCTGTTGCCTCACCTGTGCAGTTTCCAGCATGTGACCTGCTGACCTGCCCCTGTCCCAGAGGCTCAGGGTCCCTGAGCCCAGAAGAAGCCAGCTAAGCCAGATGACACTCTGACCTGGCTCAGCGTGCATCCCTCACTTTCCTGCCCAACTTCACCCATGAAGGCCTGTGAGGGGACTTGCTGCAGCTTCCCCTGCCGGGGCAGGGAGAGGGACCCAGGATATCCATACGCAAGGGTAGTGCGGGCCGCTGGCCTCCCACAGTCACCCCTCAGCAAAGAGGGACTCCCCAGGGGTCATCTGAGCTGCCTGGGGTACAGCACGCTCCAAGGCCAAGCTCCACGGCATAGGGACCAGTGCCCTCCCTGGCCCTGAAAAGACTCCCATCTGCCTGTTTGAGAATCCTTACACCTGTAACTGAGAAGTGCCCCAGACCACATAAGAGAGGGTGTACCCTGGTGCAGGACCAGGCCTGGCACACACGTTAGATGGCTCCAAGGTGCCCAGGAGAGACTGTCGGGCAGGAAAGGAGAAGTCTGTGCACAGCTTGGTATGGCGGTCACTGTGCGTGCTGTGTCTGGATGCTGTTCACCAGGCAGGTCCACATCCCCTCCCCACCTCAGCCAGGGGAGCTGCAGGTCGTAATTCAAAACAGAGTGTCTCCGCCAGAGGCCTGGGAGGTCGCACAACATCCCCTTCCCCAGGGGAACCAATGGCTGCCTGACAGTGGGTACAAAAGCTCAAAGCTTGGTCTCTTTGCCTGAAGGCAGGACAACCTGCAGGCAGCCTCCCTTCTCTATCCAGCTGCCCAACAGAGCACTTTCTCTGTAAACCTAGGGCAGCAGAATCCTGCCTCAGGCTCCACCCCTGGGAAACCAATCTGAGCCACTCACTTTCTGCAAGACAGGGCTCCCCGCTGGAGCACCCAGAATACCCTGGGACTCAATGGCAGGGAAAGAATCAATGAGGAGGCAACTTCAACCCAGCAGAAAGGTGCTCAGACGCGGAGCCCTCAGGAAGAAGCAACAGAGCAGTGCTTAGGCTTCAGTGCTAGCCAGTGTTGGCAGGGGAGGAGGTTCCCGAGGTGCCCAAATAACCAGGTTCAAGGCAATGTCAAGAAAGGAGCTAAGAGGGGAAACATAAGTGACCGAAAAGAAACCAAAATGCTGCCTGTGATTGTATTACAGCTGGAAGATTATGGCATGATTTCTTTTTTCATCTGTTCTCCAAGTTTTTGATATAAGGTCGTTTTGTATATAAAAAGGATACCTTTAAAAGAAGCAAATGAAATATACTTTATGGAACACTTTCAAAAATGCAAAATATCTAGAAGGAATCAGGAACTTGTCACAAAACCAGTGCTGGCTGGGTGCAGTTGGAGAGACTCAATTAGACCCTGGCAAATTAGCCAGAGGCTGCAAGTCCCCAGGTCTGATGGCATGGGACAGGGAGGGGTCCCAGCAGCTCCTGCTCCAACTCAGTGTCCATCGCTACTAGACTTCTCAGAGATCACTTCCCCTTCTGGGGCTCAGGTTTTCCTATACGAAACACAGGCTGTTTAAACTAGATGACCTCTAAGGTTCCCCTGGCCCTAAAACTGTACAATTTTGATGCTATAAAATAAAAAAATAGGAAAAGTAAACATGAAGCTGTTGGCTCAGGCACACACAGTAATTTCTGTAAACTTAGAGCTCAGCTGCAAATTCAAAGGATGTGCAAATGTTCCCACAGGGTCTGGCAGAATTCTCGTTTTCTTTTTCGTCTGAGACTTAACAATGAACTTTCTGGATGAAGAGGTAATATTCCTCCCAGGTTTAGAGGACTGTGGATATATGTCTATAGGCCAGCTCTTAAAATCTCCAGGGGAGATTCTTCAAAACTGCAGCAATAGATGACTACACTAGGAACAGCACTACTAAAAATAAAGAAAGTATTCTCAATGCTTGATTGACTAAATGTCTTCCTGTCAAGTTAAGGGGGAATCACAATCACCAAGCACCTCTGAGAAGACACTTTGGAAAGCAGTACACATCTGCAGTCACACATCTACAATACAAACTACAGATCAACGCCAAACACGTTATAAGGTACTTAGCACTTCTCTGATGCATCAGAAATTAAGAATGTTTTTTCCCTTTTTCCTACCAAGTAAATTAAAATCCACCAACACCCTTCAGCTCCTCTCAGAAAAGAAAATGATGTTGGGGGGAAAAAGTGTTGTTAGTTTAGAAAAAGAAAAAAAGTACAGCTATAGAATCTCAGAGAAAGTAACACACAAATATATCCAAAGGGAGTCACTTGAAGCCAGCTGTTTTTAATAACCAGTTTCCTCTTTCTTGCCCACATACTGAGAGGACAGACAGCTTCAACAAGAGAATGAGCACGTATCCCCGCCACAGTATTGACTAACAGCTGATTCTCCCACACAAGACAAGGCCTTAGACTGGGATACAGAAAACCTAACGCCCAAGTTCAGCCTCTGACATCAGGCCAGAAATAGGAGCCTCCAGGTGCATAAAGCACTAAAACCAAAATGCAATGGGCTGACCTAGTACGTCTTGATTTCAGGAAGGAGACCTTCAAAAAAGAAATAGGGCAGGCTGGGTGCGGTGGCTCACGCTTGTAATCCCAGCACTTTGGGAGGCAGAGGTGGGGGGGGGATCACTTGAGGTCAGGAGTTCGAGACCAGCCTGACCAACATGGTGAAACCCCGTCTCTAATAAAAATACAAAAATTGGCCAGGCAAGCCAGGCATGGTGGCTCATGCCTGTAATCTCAGCATTTTGGGAAGCTGAGGCGGGTGGATCGCCTGAGGTCAGGAGTTCCAGACCAGCCTGGGCAACATAGTGAATCCAGAGTTCGAGACCAGCCTGGCCAACATAGTGAAACCCTGTCTCTACTAAAAATACAAAAAACTAGCTGGGTGTTGTGGTGGGCGCCTGTAATCCCAGCTACTCGGGAGGCTGAGGCAGGAGAATCGCTTGAACTGGGGAGGCGGAAGTTGCAGTGAGCCGAGATCGCGCCATTGCACTCCAGCCTAGGCAACAAGGGCGAAACTCCGTCTCTAAAAACAAAAACAAAAACAAACAAAAAAAAAATTAGCCAGGTGGCCTGCACCTGTAATCCCAGCTACTTGGAGGCTGAGGCGGGAGAATAGCTTGAACCCGGGAGGCGGAGGTTGCAGTGAGCCGAAGTCGCACCACTGCACTTCAGCATGGACAACAAAGCAAAACTCCGTCTCAAAAAAAAAAAGAAACAAAAGAAATAGGGCAAATAGTGCAAGCAACAGAGAAAGCTGGCTGGTCTGAGCTTCGGGCATCACACTTACATACACACACAGACCAATACTCAGGCTTAACACACACCTGTCCAGGCTTACACACATGGGTCTGTCATGTGGTCACACCCCGTTCTGCCTCAACCTTGACCCAGTCTTGAAACAGAAATAAAGGGAGCAACTAATGAGTATCCTGGGGGTGGGAAGGGCGGAAGCCCATCTTTTCACCCCTAGCAGGGCTGGGCTGGGAAGCTGAGGGCGCTCAGTCGCGCCCATGCAGCCTTGCCAGGGGCAGGAGCTCCATTTCCCCAGTCTGCAAAATGGAAGGGCTGGACCGCTCCGCCCTGTCAGTGTCGGTCTCTGGTTTCATGGGTCCCTGTGGTTCCACAGGGTCACACTCCGCAGCCGATCCCTTGGAGAACTCCCAACCCGAGAGGGAGGGTGATGGAAATGCCCTGAGCATCAGGACCCGCGCCGAGGCAGCCTGAGGGGGAAGCGCCGGCCTGCCTCGTCTCACTTCGCCTCTGTAAGGCGGCCCCTGGGCTTCCCTCCAAAACGCCTTTCCTCCAGGGTCTCCGTTCCTCCCCGCGACGCTAGGCGCTGCGCTTCGTCTCACAGACTCACTTCCCACGCCAGGGCGAGGGCGGTCACAGACAAACCCGAGCCAGGGTCCCATACGCAAGGGAAGTGCGGCCCAGCGGCCCCGGCGCCTCCTCCCGGGTCAGGCCGGCTCGGGCCCTGCGGTCCCTGACGCCGCTCCCCAGGCCACCCCTCCTCCCGCACAACCCAGAACACGCGGGTCACGGCCGCCAGGCTGCGCCCGCTCTGCTCGCGCCTTAGCGGCGCGGAGGCCCGGACGGCGCCATGACATGAGCAGTGGTGGCTACCCGCGCGCACCCGCCGTTCCGACCGCCGCAGCCTAGCGCCCAGCGAGAGCGCGCCGCGCACCTGCCGGCTCTGCCGGCTTCCCGGCGCCCGCCCAGCCTCTCAGCGCGAAAGCCCAGCCTGGCCCACGGCGCCCGCGCGGCCTGGCCGCGCGCCTCACCAGCGGTAGCAGCCCTCCGAGGCCTCCAGCGTGAAGTTAACGCGCGTGGCCCGCGTGAAGGGCAGCAGCACTTTGGGGATGTTGAGCTTGGCCGCAGCGGCGGAGGGGCCCACCGCCAGCAGCACCGACAGCGTCAGCAGCAGCAGTCCCCGGCCCCGCGCCGCCATCCTCGCCGCGCGTCACCTCCCGCGTCCCTGCGCCCGGCCGCCCGCGCCGCCCAGTTGCCCTCCGCTCCCGCCCGCGCGCGCCAGGCCAGCAGGTGATGAGCGTGGGGGCGGGGCGAGGGCCGCCGGCGGCGGCAGCTTCCTGGGCCCGAGCGCGGGAACTCTGGGGGCCGAGCTCGCGGCGACCCACCCCCAGCCCGGCCCTCGCGCAGGGACGCGAAGCTGGGGGATGGGCGCGCGCCCGGGCCCCCGGAGCTGAGGGAGAGGGCTTGAGGCGTGCCCGCGGGGACCCCTGGACCCCAGAAGGCCCAAGGGGGAGCCCCCGGGGGCCCCGCAGCACGCATCCCGCCCTGGTCTGTGCACCTGGCGGTGGAGCCAAGCCGCCGGCTCTGGACCTTGCGCTCAGGCCCGGACCCACGGTCAGCAAGGAAGGGACACATGCCCCAGGACATTTCGGATGTAGAAAACCGGCGCCTGCCTTGTCCCAGCCCATGCTTCCCAGAAAAGGGACCCCGGGCTCGCAAAGGGAAGCCACCTGCTGAAGCGCTGAAGGCCCGGGGCCCGCTCCCCCTCGACCGCATCACACCCTTTCCACAGAGGCCTTAAGATCCCCATTTCTCCAGGAAAAAAACCGGTTGAATGGCCCCCAGATCACTCAGCCAGAGAGCCCCAAGCTCTTGTCCTCTGCACTGCACCCCCTGCGGAAGCCATTAGAGGTTACCCATAGGTCATTTAAGGCGCCAACGCTGCCAGAGCACAACCCCCTCCACAGCCCCCACACCCACAAAAGAAAGTTCAGCACCGCGGAATCCACCCGCACACCAATGGAAGGCCTTAGATTCCGCGCTGTGCTCTGTGGCTTTTAGCTGTCTTTGTCGTGAATTGCATGAAGGCATGCGTCAGCAGGCACCTGACTGCTTGGTGTCGCTAAAATATGAATCTAGCCTTGCAGAGAAGGCCCAGCCTAGCGGGAGGCCATGAAAGGGTGGGGTGAGGGTGCACCGGCCGGCTGTGTAAGGAGTGCAGGAAGTGGATGCTTACTGTAACCAAGAAGACACACAGCGATGCCACTGGGTGACCAGGAAGGAGAGGATAAATGTCAGAAAGGCTCGGAAGGCTTTTTGGAGGCGGCGGCCCCTGGGTTGGGCATAGACAACGCACTGGGCTTTAGCGAGGCCCGCATAGGCTGAGCCTGCCCCTCAGGGATCATGGGGCTTTTGGATGGTGATGCAGGGTGTTTGGGGTCACCCTCAAAGCCTGAGGGCCCTAGAGCAGGGAATGTGTGTGCTGGGGGAAATCTCTGGAGATCCCAGAACTAAGGGGGTGAGGGTCGGCCCTGTGTGGAACCAGGTGCTGTGGGAGGGGAATTCCAACGGGCTCCCTCTGAAGAAACAAAAAACAGACTTGTGCGGAAAAGGCAGCCTCAGAGTGGGTATTTGTGAGGAAGTCTGTGGGTGTCTTCTGAGTTGCACAAGATTGATTTGTTTTCCAACAGGTAATCCAGATGGTTGAAACTTAGGCTCAAAAGGGTTCCAAGTGAAAGTGACTCCTCTCGCTCGCTATCACCTAATACTCTTCCCTATAGGCAATGAGTGTTTCCCACTTGAGTATACATCCAGAGAAATTTTATGCATAAACAAGCATATATATATATATAAAATATGGCACACATGCACACACATACCCATACATGCACACACATATGTATATATGAAATTTGGCACATATACACACATATACATATGTCTTGCCAGGCAGGTAAATCTCACTCTTGGACATTTATCCTAGAGAAATGAAAAGTGATGTTCCCACAAACACCTGTACATAAAATATTCATAGCAGCTTTATCAAATAGGCCCAAACTGGAAACAGCACAGAGGTCCTTCATGGGTGATGATTAAATACTGTGGCACATCTATGCCATGGAATATTATTCAGCAACAAAAGGAAATGAACTGCTAATACATCCATCTTGGATGAAGCTCCAGGGAATTATACTGACTGGAAAACAAACACCACAAAAGCACAAAAAGTTACATACTGTATACTTGCTTTTATACAAGATTCTTGAGATGGCAAAATTATAGAAGTATAGAGCAGGTGAGTGATTTTGGGGTCGGGGGTGGCACGGGGTAGGAAGTGATGTGGCTATAAAAGGTCAACATGAGGAGTCCCTGGGATGGAAGTGCTTGGTGGCTTGACTGTATCAATGTCCATTTCCTGGTTGTGATATTATCCCATAGTTTTGCAAGATGTCTACTAGTGGAAACGGGGTAAAGGGCACATATTATAGCATCTCGCTTATTATTTGTTACAACTGCATGTAATCTGTAATTATCTCAAAAAAAAGTTTAATTACAGAGACAAAAAAAGAATCATACAAACAGGCCCAGCAAAACACATGTGAGTGGACACAGCTTGCTAAACAACTACGTTTCAGGTGATTTAAGGCAATCAGGAAATTTTCCCAGCTGAAAACAATCCATGGAAGACAACAAAATGGAACAGGTGTGGTGGCTCTCGCCTGTAATCCCAGCACTTTGGGAGGCCAAGGTGGGCAGATCACTTGAGGTCAGGAGTTCGAGACCAGCCTTGCCAACGTGGCAAAACCCCATCTCTACTAAAAATACAAAAATTCGCCAGACATGGTGGCATGCATCTGTAATCCCAGCTACTGGGGAGGCTGAGGCAGGAGAATCACTTGAACCTGGGAGGTGGAGTTTGCAGTGAGCTGAGATCGCGCCACTGCACTACAGCATGTGGGACGAGAGAAACTCCATCTCAAAAAAAAAAGGCAACAAAATGATGGGTAAAACATTTTCCATCTGAGATTTTATCCCCTTACATTGTCCTTAAACTTGCCCCCAGACCCCATTTCACTTGCCTACAAACCTGGTATGGGATGGTATCTGGGGCCAAGCCAGGGGTCCATGTGTAGGGGCCACCCCCACCTTCTGTGTGGGCTGTCTCCACTCCCTGGCATTGGGCCCCTTCTTTGGGTGTCAGTGTTTATCTGAGATGCAGGGAGCCAGCCATGGATGATGGCCTGAGCAGAGCCTTCTGTCCTGGGCACAGAGACCCTCTGGGCTGGAAGAGACCACAGATTTGAGCGAGCTGGTTACCCACCTGATAACTAAAACCAGATAGGAAAATGTCTCCTGACCCACATCAGGGCCTCCCAAACTTCTGTTACTTTCTACCACCCTAAAACATTAAAAAAAAAAAAATATCTGAGTACCACTTGTACTCTTATTTCCTATATGTCAAAGTGTTTACATATATTTACTTAAGAAGCAAAGTTTGTCTCTTCTGTAAATAAAAAGCCATTATCAGTTTGCAAAATATAATAGAAGTAGCCATAAAATAAATACAGCGAAACAAAAGAATGCCTTCAAATTACTGGAGGATACTATTTCCTGCTAAAGGCTGAGAGCCCAAGGCCTGCTCTCAGGGCCTTCAGTGGGAAGATAACCAAACACAAGATAGTGGGAAGGACAAACCACACTAATCTTGACCTTTCTTCTTGAGCATACAAGTATGGAGAGGTTTTTCAAGGCAATTAACTTTTTCCTAGGGGGACGTTGTCCTATTAGAGCCTACTCACCGTCTTTTTGTGACGAGTTATTTTTATTTGTATTTTATTTATTTATTTATTTTTGAGACAGGGTCTCACCCTGTCGCCCAGGCTGGAGTGCGGTGGCACAATCTTGGCTCACTACAGCCTCTACCTCCTGGGCTCCAGCCATCCTCCCATCTCAGCCTCCTGAGTAACTGGGATTATAGGTGTGTGCCACCACACCCGGCTAATTTTTGCGTTTTGTTTTGTTTTGTTTGTAGAGACAGGGTTTCGCCATGTTGCCCTGGCTGGTCTCGAACTCCTGGACTCAAAGGATCTGTGCCCCTTGGCCTCCCAAAGTGCTGGGATTACAGACATGAGCCACTGCGCCCAGCCCAAACAGTAATTTTAAAGAATCATTCTATAATGGGGAAACTTAAAGAGTCATAGAGTAGACAGAGTGGTATAATGAAGCCCCATGACTGTTCAGTTCTGTGGCCACAATCCACAGCCAATTCTGCTGCTTCTGCAGTCACCCCAGGCCCCACCCTATCTCATTTTGAAACAAATCCAAGATATCCTGTCATTTCATCTGTATTTCAGTGTGTATCGCTAAGAGATAAAGACCCTTTTATAGATATAATATAACTGGCTGGGCGCGGTGGCTCACGCTTGTAATCCCAGCACTTTGGGAGGCCGAGGCGGGCGGATCACGAGGTCAGGAGATCGAGACCATGGTGAAACCCCGTCTCTACTAAAAATACAAAAAATTAGCCGGGCGTGGTGGCGGGCGCCTGTAGTCCCAGCTACTCGGAGAGGCTGAGGCAGGAGAATGGCGTGAACCGGGGAGGCGGAGCTTGCAGTGAGCCGAGATCGCGCCACTGCACTCCAGCCTGGGCGACAGAGCGAGACTCCGTCTCAAAAAAAAATAAAATAAAATAAAATAAAAAAATAGATATAATATAACCACAATACTATTACCACATATAAAAAAGTTAACAGTAATCTTATGGTCATAAAATATTATTAGAGTTCAAATTTCCAACTGTCTCATACATGTCATAATACCTTTTTACAGTTTATACTTTGAGAATCAGGATATAAGTAAAGTTCACATATTGCAATTGATTGAAATGTCTTTTAAGTTTCTTTCAATCTATAGGCTTCCTTCCCCATCTCTCTTTTTCTCCCTGAATTTAAATGTTGCCCTTTTACCTCTGGAGTAGATATTTGTGTTTTCAGACACCCCCAAGCTGAGTCCCCCCTCGCCTGGGCCCTACTGCAGCAACAATGGGGGTTTCCGCCTCTCACAAGTCTGCTCCCAGGCTTTGGTCATGGACTCTGGAAATGGAGGAAAGGGACACCCACTGTGGACCTTCAGCACCGCCTCTGAGCTGGAAACCTTGGCTTTGGGAAAAACAAAAAAGAAGTAAAACACCAGGAGCACTGGAATGGCTTCCACCTTTGCAAAGTGCTTTCCAAAACCCCATCATACTTAAGAGAATGGCAACACTTAATTATAGAAATTGCTGCTTAAGTCAATGCCCAGACATGCCTCCTGCTCATGGGTCCCATCTTCTGGATGTGTTTACTCTTCCTCAGAATGTGTTCCTCACGCTTGCCACCTTCAGCCTGTGCCAGGATTGGCAATTGTTTGCTTCCTGTGGGCCCCTGGGTCCTTCCCCACAGGCATCACTAGAGGATGATGGCTGCAGAATAAGTGATAGCAGCCAGCTTGTCACACCTTCAGCCTTCCTTGGAAGTCCAGGCACACGTGTTATCCCAGCCACCTCAATCTGATTCCAGCAAACCTAGCTGGATACACAAGGGAATCCTCAGACATCACCAGGCCACCAACTCTGGAAGAGTACAGGCTCTCTACTCCTTGCTTTCTAGAACTACCAACAGCATGATCCCTTTTCGTGATGGTTAATTTGTGTGTGAACTTGACTGGGCTAAGGGATGCCCAGATAGCTGGTAACACATGGTTTCTGGGTGTGTCTGTGAGGGTGTTTCTGGATGAGATTAGCATTTGAATCAGACTGAGTAAAGATCTGCCCTCACCTATGTGAGTGGACACATCCAATCCCTCAAGGGCCCGACTAGAACACAAAGGTGGAGGAAAGGCAAATTCACTGTCCACTGGGCTGGGACATCTGTCTTCTCCTGCCATTAGACATTGGAGCTCCTGATTCTCAGGGCTTTGGACTATGGAACTTACATCAGCACCCCAAACCCCGACCCCAGGCTCTCAGGTCTTTGGACTGAGAGGCTCTAAAGCCTTCAGGCTTGGACCAAATAATATCACCAGCTTCCTTGGGCCTCCAACTTGTAGACAGAAGGCTCTGGGACTTCTCAGCCTTCATAATTATGTGAGTCAATTCCCATAATCTCTCCCTCTCTACAACCCCCGCTCCCCACCACACACATACACATACACACCCATACCCACACACACATACTCTTATTCTGTTTCTCTGGTGAGCCTAATACATTCTTCATGCTTCTGAGCTCCCCTTGGTGCCAGAGTGGTCAACACAGATCACAGCACACCCCTCAGGGGGCCAGCCCTCCACAGCCTCCCAGGTGGCCTTGACAGAGAATTCAAACTCCTGCTTGTGGTCCCCAGGCCCTCCGAGGCATCCTCTCTGACCTTTGCCTCCCAGACTCACTCCTCTGGCCTGGCCCCACCTGGGTAGTTCAGACCTCCTTAGCATACCTAGCAAATTGGACCCCCTAGGGAGGATAGTTTTTGAACCACTCCTCCTTTATAAGACAAAATTATTTTCAGTAATTAACATGAAATGAAATATAATAATTTCTAGGAAAAAATAACATTTTATTAAACTTTCTATATATAAGTAAGCCAGCAACATGTTTAAATAAAAATAAAATACTACAACCAAAAAAGGAAAAGCTAGCGGCTTAATATTTTTAAAATTATATTAATGTATTTTTAGTTACATTCAGCATAGAACAGTTGAATAGCAGTAACTCAAATTTGTCTTTATAATCATTATGCCATCACTGGTTATCTGAAATCTACAGTTTAAACACAACAATGTATAGTACCATAAGGGTTGGAGAAAACAACTCTCCCCGAAGCAAGCTCAAAGGAGTCCAAAAAGTTATAAGCTTACTCTGGGAACAAACACATGAGCCGAATTGATGTATATGGGGGGCAGATGTTCTAGGAGTTCTGTAAATTAACATCCATGTAGAATGCATTGCTAATAAAGGATCAATTTCAAAAAATGTTTTATTTTAGGCCAGGTGCAGTGACTCATGCCTGTAATCCCAGTGATTTTGGAGGCCAAGGCAGGAGGATTGCTTGAGGCCAGGAGGGTGAGAATAGCCTGGACAACATAGTGAGACTCTATCTCTACCAAAAAAACTTCAAAATTTAGCTGGGCATGGTGGCACACATCTGTAGTCCTAGCTGCTCAGGAGGCTGAGGTGGGAGAATCACTTGACCTCAAGAGTTCTAGGCTGCAGGGAGCTATGATCTCGCCAGTGCACTCCAGCCTGGGCAACAGAGACCCTGTCTCAAAAAAAAAAAAAAAAAGAAAAGAAAAGAAAGGAAAGTTTTGTTTTAAAGTTTTTATGTTATTAAAATTCAACAATGCAACAAAAGTAAAAAATAAATAAATTGAACTACATAAAGACTAAAAACAGGCTGGGCGTGGTGGCTCATGCCTGTAATCCCAGCACTTTGGGAGGCCGAGGCGGGTGGCTCACCTGAGGTCAGGAGTTCGAGACCAGTGTGACCAACATGGAGAAACCCCTGTCTCTACTAAAAATACAAAATTAGCCGATTAGCCAGGTGTAGTGGTGCATGCCTGTAATCTCAGCTACTCAGGAGACTGAGGCAGGAGAATCACTCAGCTGCTCAGGAGGGAGGTGGAGGTTGCAGTGAGCTGAGATCGGGCCATTGCACTTCAGCCTGGGCAACAAGAGCGAAACTCTGTCTCAAAAAAAAAAAAAAAAAAAAAGATGCAGCTACAATAAAAAACAGTATATTTCCTCAAAAAATTAAATGTAGAATTACCGTATGATTCAGCAATCCCACTTCTGGGTATACCCAACACAACTGAAAACCTATAATCGTATACCCATGTTCATAGCAGCATTATTCACAATAGCCAAAAAGTGAAAGCCATGCAATTCATCCACTGATGGATAAATAAACAAAACGTGACCTATCCATTCAATGGAATAATATTTAGTCTTAAAAAGGAAGACCGGGCGCAGTGGCTCACGCCTATAATCCCAGCACTTTGGGAGGCCAAAGCGGGCAGATTACCTGAGGTCAGAAGTTCAAGACCATCCTGACCAACGTGGTGAAACCCTGTCTCTACTAAAAATACAAAAATTAGCCAGCTGTGGTGGCAGGCACCTGTAGTCCCAGTCGGGAAGCTGAGGCAAGAGATCGCTTGAACCCAGAAAGTGGAGGTTGTAGTGAGCCGAGTTCGCACCACTGAACTCCAGGCTGTGCGACAGAGCAAGACTCCGTCTTTAAATAAATAAATAAATAAATAAATAAATGATATAGTTAATATTTAAAAAGTTGTTATCAGTAAAGGATTTTTCTAATAAAAATAATCACTTATTCTGATTAAGATGAGACCAGAATATTCTACTAATTTCATTCTTCTGAGTGTAGTCCTTTCATCCCGAATGAGTATGTATATAACAGTGTATATGACACATAAATAAAAATTCATGCCCAGACAACGAAAGACATGTTAGGGAACTTTCATTTCACCCACAGCCTCGCCAACACAATGATCAAATGGGAATTTAGGTTCTCCATAATTTTCCATTATATCCACCCAGGAGGAAGCAACAATTTTTCTTTTGTTGATCTTGCAGCTTTCAGATTGTTTGCCCTGCACCTGAGACTTCTTCTTAGTGGGCAGGTGTCTTCCTGTCTTGTCAGAGGGACGGTGACTTCCTGTAAGATGCCCCAGTCTTCCTCTCAGCTCGAGGAGCAGGCTTACTTTAAGTAGGCTTACTTAAGTAGGCTTAAGTTAATCATTTGAGTGATTAGCCAGGGAAATTCAGCTAAATGGTTGACAATATCTCAATGCTTACACGTTAGACTGTGTTAAACTGTAGTGTGTGTGTGTGTGTGTGTGTGTGTGTGTGTGTGTTTGAGACAGAGTCTCACTGTGTCGCCCAGGCTGGAGTGCAGTGGTGCCATTTTGGCTCACTGCAACCTCTGCCTCCCGGGTTCAAGCGATTCTCCAGCCTCAGCCTCCCGAGTAGCTGGGACTACAGGCACCTGCCACATGCCCGGCTAATTTTTTGTATTTTAGTAGAGACAGGGTTTCACCATGTTGGTCAGGCTAGTCTCGAACTCTGATCCACCTGCCTCGGCCACCCAAAGTCCTGAAATTACAGCCGTGAGCCACTGCATCTGGTCTGTAATATCTTTTAAGTCATAACCTGGCTTGGCTGAATAATTTAGGTTTGGGGGTTTTGCATTCTTTAGAAATTGTATGAGCTTAACTTTTTTTTTTTTTTTTTTTTTTTTGCGACAGGATCTCACTCTGTCGCCCAGGCTGGAGTGTAGTGGTGAAATCTCAGCTCACTGCAACCTCCACCTCCCGGATTGAAGCAATTCTCCTGCCTCAGCCTCCTGAGTAACTGGGATTACAGGCATGCACCACCACGTCCAGCTAATTTTTGTATTTTAGCAGAGACGGGGTTTCACCATTTTGGCCAGGCTGGTCTCAAACTCCTGACCTCAGGGGATCCATCCACCTCAGCCTCCCAAAGTGCTGGGATTACAGGCATGAGCCACGGCACCCAGCCTTGAGCTTAAATTTTAATTAGTTGAGGAGAGAAGGAGAGAAACCTTTTCTTGCCATTTTTACACTGTGGGCCCTGAGTACTTCTCCGTGTATTGAGAAAGGGAGAAATAAGAATGAAAATATGGGTAGACATACATACAGACAATTCCCAGAAGAGGACATTCAGATGGTCAACACACATGTGAAAATCTGCTCATCCTTCTCAGTAACCAGAGAAATGCAAATTAAAACAGCAACAAGCTGTCTCTTCTCACTGATCAGATTGGCAAAACTTTTCTTTCAAGTCTTACAATATCAAGTTTGGGCAAAGATGGAGGAAAATGAACTCTCTCATGTCCCTGGTAGAAGCGTAAATTAGTCCAGCCAATTTGTTTGTGTGTGTGTGTGTGTGTGTGTGTTTTGTTTTTGTTGTTTTGTTTTGGAAACAGAGTTTCACTCTTGTCACCCAGGCTGGACAGCAATGGCAGGATCTTGGCTCCCTGCAACCTCCGCCTCCTGGGTTCAAGTGATTCTCCTGTCTCAGCGTCTGGAGTAGCTGGGATTACAGGCACCTGCCACCACGGCCGGCTAATTTTTGTATTTTTAGTAGAGACAGTGTTTTACCATGTTGGCCTGGCTGGTCTTGAACTCCTGACCTCAGGTGATCCACCCATCTCAGCCTCCCAAAATGCTGGGATTACAGGCATGAGCCACCACACCCAGCTGAGTCCAGCCAATCTGGACAGCCTTTTGGTACATATGTCTGCAAGTCTTGATTGAAAATCTTTGAAAGCAGATGTTTGTTGGGACTCAGCAACCGATACCCCAAAATATGGAGCTTTGATGTACTGAACTGAAGAAGCAGACTCAAGGTCTCTCTGACCTTTCTCCCACTCCTGTCTGTCCCAAAGCACAGGATGAATTTGTTCTCTGAAGTTCCCTTATCTGCCTAAAGTCTGGACCTGCCAAAGAAGAAAACAATTACCTCCAGTCCTTTGCCTATTTTTTCATTAACTGAACCCATATTGCAGGAAGAAAAACCAAAGTCTGTCAACATGTTACAGGAAAGGGGTCCCGATCCAGACCCCAAGATAGGGTTACTGGATCTCACGCAAGAAAGAATTCAGGGCAAGTCCATAAAGTGAAAGCAAATTTATTAGGAAAGTAAAGAAATAAAAGAATGGACAGAGCAGCCCTGAGGGCTGCTGGTTGCCCATTTTTATGATTATTTCTTGATGACAGGCTAAACAATGGGTGGATTACTCAGGTCTCCCCTTCTTAGACCATATAGGGTAAATTCCTGACATTGCCATGGCATTTGTAAACTGTCATGGTGCTGATGCGAGTGTAGCAGTGAGGATGACCAGAGGTCACTCTCATTACCATCTTGGTTTGGGTGGATTTTAGCCGGTTTCTTTACTGCAAACTGTTTCATCAGCAAGGTCTTTATGACTTGTGTCTTGTGCCGACCTCCTATCTCATCCTGTGATTTAGAATGCCTAGGCCGGGCGCGGTGGCTCAGGCCGGGCGCGGTGGCTCACGCTTGTAATCCCAGCACTTTGGGAGGCCGAGGCGGGCGGATCACGAGGTCAGGAGATCGAGACCACGGTGAAACCCCGTCTCTACTAAAAATACAAAAAAATTAGCCGGGCGTGGTGGCGGGCGCCTGTAGTCCCAGCTACTCGGAGAGGCTGAGGCAGGAGAATGGCATGAACCTGGGAGGCGGAGCTTGCAGTGAGCCGAGAGCGCGCCACAGAAAATCAAAAAAAAAAAAAAAAAATGCCTTAATACTGGAATCAACCATAATCTCACCTCATTTTACCAGGTTCTATTGCTGACAAACACACCTGTTATGGAAAGGAGTCTGGATCCAGACTCCAAGAGAGGGTTCTTGGATTTCATGCAAGAAAGAATTTGGGGCAAGTCTATAAAGTGAAAGCAAGTTTATTAAGAAAGTAAAGGAGGCCAGGCGTGGTGGCTCACGCCTGTAATCCCAGCACTTTGGAAGGCCGAGGTGGGTGGATCACGAGGTCAGGAGTTCAAGACCAGCCTGACCAACATGGTGAAACTCTGTCTCTACTAAAAATACAAAAATTAGCCAGGTGTGGTGGTGCATGCCTGTAATCCCAGTTACTCAGGAGGCTGAGGCTGGAGAATCACTTGAACCTGGGAGGTGGGGGTTGCAGTGAGCCAAGACCATACCACTACACTCCAGCCTGGGCAACAGAGTGAGACTTTGTCTCAAAAAAAAAGAAAAAAAAAAAAAGAAAGTAAGTAAGTAAGTAAGGGAATAAAGAACAGCTATTCCATAGGCAGAGCAGCCCAGAGGGCAGTAATTGACCTTTTTTTTTTTTGAGACAGAGTCTTGCTCTATCACCCAGGCTGGAGTGCAGTGGTGCGATCTTGGCTCACTTCAACCTCCGCCTCCCAGGTTCCAGAAATTCTTCTGCCTCAGGCTGCCGAGTAACTAGGATTACAGGCACCTGCCACCGCACCTGGCTAATTTTTGTATTTTTAGTAGAGACGGGGTTTTACCATGTTGGCCAGGCTGGTCTCCAACTCCTGACCTCGTGATCCGCCCACCTTGGCCTCCCAAAGTGCTGGGATTATAGTTTTCTGGGAAAGGGATGGGCAATTCCCAGACCTGAGGATTCCTCCCCTTTTTAGACCATATAGGGTAACTTCCTGATGTGCCATGGCATCTGTAAACTGTCATGGTGCTTGTGGGAGTGTAGCAGGGCGTGGTGGCACTGTAATCCCAGCTACTCAGGAGGCTGAAGCAGGAGAATCGCTTGAACCTGGGAGGCAGAGGTTGCAGTGAGCCAAGATTGTACCACTGCATTCTGGCCTGGGGGACAGAGCAAGACTCCGTCTCAAAAAAAAAAAAGGTCAATAAAGAAATATATATATATATATATATATATATACTCCTGTGAACAAAATTTGGAGCATATTTGTTCCTCTCTACCTGATTTCTTCAGAATTTGGGAACTATTTGTGAATATTCTCAATTTATGGCAGTACAGTTAATTACACAAGTGCAATAAGAATTTGTTTTCTTTTGTAACAGGACACAATTGGAGAAATAGGTTATTTTACCAAGGCTTTGAATGGAATGACATACTTCCTTTAAAGAATCAAAGTTGACTTATAGAGCCAGTTAAAGCCCATTGGGGAATCTGGTCTCATACCTTGTCCACACAGAGTCCCTGTACAAAGTTCCTGACCGGTGGTAAATAAAAAATGTTACTTTCTAACAGACCCAGGAATCCCAACTTATCTTGGGACCTCAAGAGGAGAGGAGTTTGCCCAACTCATAGGTATTTTAGGGTACAAACCCATGGCTGGGCTAGGCTTTTAAAAGTCTTATCTGAGATTCTTCATGGAACAGAGTTCTATCAAAGCCAATTAAAAAATCCTAAGTGAAAAATAATTATTCTTGCTGTACTTTATGAAAATAATCAGGCCAAGTACAGTAAGACTAAAGTTTATTTTGTAAACAAATCACTTCTATCATGATTTGTTTTTAATAAAAATGGGGACTGGAGAGAGAAAAATTATGCTTCGAAAGAAAACTAGGTCAGGCACAGTGGCTCATGCCTGTAATCCCAGTGCTTTGGGAGGGTGAGGCAGGCAGATCATCTGAGGTCAGGAGTTTGAGACCAGCCTGGCCAACATGGCCAAACGCCATGTCTACTAAAAATACAAAAATTAGCCAGGCATAGTGGCATGCACCTGTAATCCCAGCTACTTGGGTGGCTGAGGCAAGAAAATTGCTTGAATCTGGATGTGGAGTTTGCAGTGAGCCGAGATCGTGCCACTGCACTCCAGCCTGGGCAACAGAGTGAGACTCTGTCTCAAAACAAACAAAAAACAAACAAACAAAAAACAAAAAGAAAAAGAAAAACTATAGTATACTGTCATTAGCTGTTCTTGAGGTTTTTTTTTCTGCAGTTTAGACTAAATTCTAAATTCCTTGTGGGTTAGAAGTCCCCAAACTAATGCTTTCCAATCTTTGCTTTTAAAATTGGGAATTGTACTCCTTATCCTAAGACTCATTATTTTACCTTATAGTAGGCTTTCACTTAAACACTGTAGTAAAACTATAGCTGAGAGTACTAATGTTTTTGCCATGCAAGCCTTGGAAGCCCAGCCAGGCCTGCATGAGTACACTCAGACAATTGCAAAGCAGTTCCATTCTTCTCACCTTGGGGTTCCATTCTTCTCACCTTGGGGTTCACTCCCATTCCCACTATGTCCCCTGTCAGTAGGAAGAAGCCAGAGCAATCGATGATCTTTTCCCATCTTCATAGCCTACACCTTAAGATTAAGGTGCTATAAAACCCAAAGGGAGGGACTGAAACTGCCTTTGCAAAATTATGACTGAGACAGTGAAAGAGATCCAACTTAATTGACTCCATCTTGCTTCTAACTTCCAAGCTGTCCTTGTTCATTCCTGGGCTAGGCTGAACTAACTTTGGGAGAAACTTAGTTTATAGTTTAAACAAAGATGGTAACAGCCCTTTCCCAAAGCAGACCTCCTTGCTTGGGGACTAGATTGCCTTTGTAGGACTAACATTAGCCACAAGATTAGAAATTATGGTTCAGGAGTCATGCAGCTGGAGGCTACAAGATTCTGACCCTCCCTAAACCACTCCTAAGGTCAGTGCTTGATATGTTTTGCAGACTCTGCACTTAATGGATCAGCTGGTCCTACCCAGATCAATAAACTGGCTCATCTGATCTTGTGGCCCCCACCCAGGAACTGACTGAGCGCAAGAAGACAGCTCGGACTCCCTGTGATTTCATCTCTGACCAATCAGCACTCCTGGCTCACTGACTTCCCCCCACCCACCAAGTGCTCCTTAAAAACTCTGCTCCCCAAATGCTCAGGGAGACTGATTTGAGTAATAATAAAACTCTGGTCTCCCGCACAGCCAGCTCTGGGTGAATTACCCTTTCTCAATTGCAATTTCCCTGTCTTGATAAATCGGCTCGTCTAGGCTAGGCAGCAGGCAAGATGAGCCCCTTGGGCCGTTACATTTATGACCTGTATCTTGTGCTGACCTCTTATCTCATCCTGTGACGGAGAATGCCTAACCGTCTGGGAATGCAGCCTAGTGGGTCTCAGCCTCATTTTACCCAGCCCCTATTCAAGATGGAGTTGCTCTGATTCAAACACCTCTGACACAGCTGGACAGACTTTTGTCACAAACCATTGTCTGCTCTGCAGGCCCATCAGACTTTGTCCCAGGCCTCTGTATACTCTTCAAGCCCATTGAATTCCCCTTAAAAATCATATACTACCCTCCTAACCTTATCCACACTTCGCCATCTCCCTTTCCCCTAAGAAGAAGGGTATGTAAGCATCTGTACCCCATGGCGCGGTGGAGCAATCAGTCTGTGATTTCCCCCCATGCATGTTAATAAACGTGCATGCCATTTCTCCTACGAGTCTGCCTTTTGTCAGTTTATTTTTCAGCAAAACTTCAGAGGGTGAAAGGGAAGTTTTCCCTTAGTTCCTATATGTGTTTCAGATTTTTTTTCGAGCTTGATAGGTAAAAGGTGCCTATGCTATTTTTACATTACCACTCCTAGTGGGTTCAGGAGCAGCATCTTATTGTCAATACAATGATTTTTCTGCAATGAGACATGAATATTCACACTAAATGGGATAAATAGAGACTTTAAATACCCTCAGCTCATTTTAGGTTAGTTTTCACTGCCAGAGGACTTGGTTGCAAGCTCGTGGGAAAAGTGGGTTTAGAGTTTTTTTGGCTTTTTGAATTATGGAGAGAGATCTTGGATCTGTACATAGTAAACTTGAACATGAGCATATTCTATGACCTAGAAATACACCTAAATTCATTTCTTAGAATAGTGGGATTTGAACTTTTCTATGCACAATCCAGAGTAAGAAATACAATTCACGTGTAATCCAATTCACCCATGTATTTATGTAACTTGCAACAACAGTTGCAAGAAACACCACCCTTCCTACACGTGATCACTCTGTCTTTTATATTTCATGCTTTGAGTGTTTACCATATGCCAGGCACAGTTCTAAGCATTTTTTCTGTATTTCATTTTTTTAAAGTTGTTGGGTTACAACTCGGCGATAAAAAGATCAATAACCCAATTTTAAAAATAGGCAGAGGCCGGGCGCAGTGGCTCACACCTGTAATCCCAGCACTTTGGGAGGCCAAGGTGGGCGGATCACCTGAGGTCGGGAGTTCGAGACCAGCCTGACCAACATGGAGAAACCCTGTCTCTACTAAAAATACAAAATTAGCCAAGCATGGTGGTGCATGCCTGTAATCCCAGCTACTTGGGAGGCTGAGGCAGGAGAATAGCTTGAACCTGGGAAGCAGAGGTTGCAGTGAGCCGAGATCATGCCATTGCACTCCAGCCTGGGCAACAAGAGCAAAACTCCATCTCAAAAAAAAAAATTGGCAAAGAAGGCCGAGCATGGTGGCTCATGCCTATAATCCCAGCACTTTGAGAGGCCGAGGCAGGCAGATCACCTGAAGTCAGGAGTTCAAGGCCAACCTGGCCAACATGGCAAAACCCCGTCTCTACTAAAAATACAAAAATTTGCCAGCTACAAATACAAAATACAAATACAAAAATCCCAGCTACTCAGGAGGCTGAGGCAGGAGAATCACTTACAGCCAAGAGGCAGAGGTTGCAGTGAGCTGAGATTGCACCACTGCACTCCAGCCTAGGCGACAGAGTGAGATTCCATCTCAAAAAAAAAAAAAAAAAAAATAGCCAAAGGATCTGAATGGATATTTTTCTGAAAAAGACATACTAATGGTCAATAAGCACATGGAAAGTGTCCAACATCATCAGCCATCAGGGAAATGCAAACCAAAACCACAATAAATACCACTTCACACCCAATACAGTGACTATAATTTTTAGAAAGACAGACAATAACAAATGTTCAAGTGTTCACAAGGATCCATATCCTATTTTTGAACTCTCATACACTCTTGGTGGACATGTAAAATGGTGCAGCTACTTTGAAAAGCAGTTTTGTAGTTCCTCATAAAGTTAGACATTGAGTTACTATATAATCCAACAATTCTACTCCTGGGCATATACCAAAAAGAAATAAAAACATACATCCACACAAAAACTTGCACATGAATGTTCACAGCAGCAGTATTCATAATAGCCAAAAAGCAGAAACAACCCAGTTGTCCACCAACTAATGAATGGATAAACAAAATGTGGTATAGTTATACAATGGACTATTATTTGACAACAAAAAGGAAGAGGCCAGGCGTGGTGGCTCATGCTTGTAACCTCAATACTTTGAGAGGCTGAGGCAGGAGAATCACTTGAGCCCAGGAGTCTGAGACCAGCCTGGGCAACACAGTGAGATCCCATCTTTACTGGTGTGGTGGTGCACACCTGTAGTCCCAGCTACTAGAGAGGCTGAAGCAGGAGGATCGCTTAAGCCCAGGAGGTGGAGGCTACAATGAGCTGAGATCGTGCCACTGCACTCCAGCCAAGGGGACAGATTTTATCAGAAAATCATAGTGTTGCACGAAAAAGCACATTGTAAGGAGATACTGGGATTTCTGGTGTCATTGATATTCTGGTTCTTAACCTGAGTTGTAATTTCATGAGTGTTCACTTTGCAACCTTTTGTAAAACTGAACACTTTTCTGTATATTTGTAATTTACAATTAACTTTCTTTTAAAAAACAAAAGGAAATGTGCAATATGATATATAGCATCATGCTGTTTATATAAACTTTAGGAGCATGTCAATCAATGGTACTGCATCCATCTGTGTCTGGTCAGGAAAATAGAAGTCACTCTAGCTATTTTAAGCAGAAAAGTATGTAACGAAGGAAGCAAAGGCAAGAACTATTACCCAGACATCAAGAGGCTTCTTCTACCCCTAGACTGAAGCCAGGAGCTCACACTCCCTACTGATCTGACCCTGACCATGAACACAGGAGGCTACCCTTCTGCTGCTGCTGCTGCAAAAAGGACCACCAATCTTCTGGAGATGATGCTATGATGAAAAGATAGTTTCTCTCTTTCTCCTGCCTTAAAATTTCCCACTAGTGCCTCCTGGAAACTAGCAGGAAAGGGAGTCAGTAGTTTGGAGACTTCCGGCCCCATAGATGCTGCAGCAAGCAGGGAAGGCTGGGAATAGAGCTGAGAGCTGACAGGCAGAACCTATATATTATCTATATAGGAAGGGTTCCTACCAAGGCATGTTAGTAATTACAGCCAACTTTGTAATCAATTGATTCATTTAAAAAGTCAAAGCAAGTATAATAATCGTGGTCGCTGAATTTGAGTTTGGCGACTACAGATGTTTAATTTATTATTATGTGTATTTTTCCGTATCTTTTTTTTTTTTGAGACGGAGTATTGCTCTGTCGCCCAGGCTGGAGTGCAGTGGCATCATCTCGGCTCACTGCAACCTCTGCCTTCCAGGTTCAAGCAATTCTCTGCCTCAGCCTCCTGAGTAGCTGGCATTACAAGTGCCTGTCACCATGCCCAGCTAATATTTTGTATTTTTAGTAGAGACAGGGTTTCACCATCTTGGCCAGGCTGGTCTTGATCTCCTGACCTCTTGATTCACCCACCTCGGCCTCCCAAAGTGATGGGATTACAGGCGTGAGCCACCGCGCCCGGCCCGTATCTTTTTAAGTTCCAAAAATCTAATAAATTTAAAAAATATAAAGGTAAATTCTAAAAATGTAATAAAAAAGGAACTTACTGAAAAGAGAATAAAACAACTTGCTAATGGTTGTTGTATTAGGGTGGTAAACCTAGGGATTTTTTTTCCTTTTGTTTTAAATTTTCCAAATTTTCTTTGACACCCATATTAAATTCATAGTAAAATTTTGTAATAGGATGCTCTTGCTTTTCACCTAACTTTACATGAATGCTATAGCTTTAGAAAAAATACCCTGTGGATGGGCACAGTGGCTCACACCTGTAATCCCAGCACTTTGGGAGGCTGAGGCGGGCGGATCACCTGAGGTCAGGAGTTCAAGACCAGCCTGACCAACATGGAGAAACCCCGTCTCTACTAAAAATACAAACTTAGCCGGGCATGGTGGCACATGCCTGTAATCCCAGCTACTCGGGAGGCTGAGGCAGGAAAATCGCTTGAACCCAAAAGGCAGAGGTTGCAGTGAGCAGAGATTGTGCCATTGCATTCTAGCCAGGGCAACAAGAGCGAAAATCTGTCTCAAAAAAATAAAAGAAAAATAAAAAGCTTGTCCCGGGAACTGCTGTGAAGGGTTTGATGTTCTCAAATTCCAATCTGATCCCTGAGGTAGGATGAGAAGTTTGCCTGTCACAGACTGACTGTGTTTTTCAGCAAAAGTGGGCTACATTTGGATGCAAAAGAGCTGATATCCTGAAAAGCTTTGAAATTAAAGATATGGCTCTTTTCCTCCCAGGCAGAAGAAAATTACACCCTCCACGTGCGTTCAGCATTTGACTGTTCAGATGTTGTTTGCATCTGTGATCTTTTATCCTCACCAAGAACCAGAGCACAAGACACAGCATTTGGGAAAGTGCTTTGAAGAGACCTGGCAAGTGCAAGTGCAGGTTTTTTTTGTTTTTTGTTTTTTTTTGAGACAGAGTCTCACTCTCTGTCGCCCAGGCTGGAGTGCAGTGGCGCGATCTTGGCTCACTGTAACCTCCGCCTCCCGAGTTCAAGCGATTCTCCTGCCTCAGCTTCCCGAGAAGCTGGGATTACAGGCGTACACCAACACACCCAGCTAATTTTTTGTATTTTTTTGATAGAGACGGGGTTTTACCATGTTGGCCAGGCTGGTCTCGAACTCCTGACCTCAGGTGATCCACCCGCCTTGGCCTCCCAAAGTGCTGGGATTACAGGTGTGAGCCACTATGCCCGGTTTAAGTGCACACTTTTATTAATGCAATGCCCATCTTCTAGAGGAGGATACTGAGGCCTGGGAAGGTGGAGTAACACTGCCCATGATCCCATAGAGCCTGACCCAGAACTTGGGCACAATGTATTTTCCTGTATTGCGGGGCTGAGATTGGGTTAAAATCCCCTCTCCGGCCAGGTGCGGTTGCTCATGCCTGTGATCCCAGTACTTTGGGAGGCTGAGGCGGGTGGATCAACTGAGATCAGGAGTTTGAGACCAGCCTGACCAACATGGTGAAACTCTGTCTCTACTAAAAAATGCAAAATTAGCCAGGCATGGTGGCACATCTCTGTAATCCCAGCTACTTGGGAGGCTGAGGCAGGAGAATCGCTTGAACCCGGGAGGCGGAGGTTGCATTGAGCCAAGATTGTGCCGTCACACTCCAGCCTGGGCAATAAGAGTGAAACTCCATCTCAAAAAAAAAAAAAAAAGAATCCCTTCTCCCTACTCCTGAGGACTCCTGTTTGTTTTTTCATTTAATTTTTTCCTTTGCAAATAGGGAAATGAATCATGTTCCTATTTAAAATATCTTCATGGTTTCATGACCAGAAAAGTATGATTTATGAAAAATGACCATTAAAAAAGATAAAAACAAAACCATGACTGATTAGAATGACCATGATAGCTTGATAGTTTTTTTGTTTTTTTTTTTAGACAGAGTTTTTGTTCTGTTGCCCAGGCTGGAGTGCAATGGCACCATCTCAGCTCACTGCAACCTCTGCCTCCCAGGTTCTAGTGATTCTTCTGCTTCAACTTCCCAAGTAGCTGGGATTACAGGCGCCCACCACCATACCCAGCTAATTTTTGTATTTTTAGTAGAGACGAGGTTTCGCTATGTTGGCCAGGCTGGCCTCAAACTCTAGACCTCAAGTGATCCACCCAACTCGGCCTCCCAAAGTGCTAGGGTTACAGGCAGGAGCCACCGTGCTCAGCCATGATAGCTTCTTGAAGGGTGTTCATTAATTATCTGGTTTGAACATAAATTAGTTATAGGTTTTGACTGAGAGTAGAGAAAAGTTATTGTCTGACTTCATTGTTGAACACCTCCAGGGAAAAAAGATTCATTAGCAGCTCAGCAAGCCTGTCCACTCATTTCACCCTGTGTCAGTCCAAAATCTCCCTTCCTATAGCTCCTCTTCATCCATAGGTTTAAGATCTACCCTCAAGAGCACCACACAGAGTCAGCCTGGTCACTGCCCTCCCGAGTGCTGGTCCTTTGCAAGCCTGAGGTAGCCATATGGTGGTGGCAACACACAAGTCCTGGCACCTTCCCTCACTCACCATGAGACCTTGACCAAGCAATCCCAACTTCCTTCCTGTCCTTAGAGAGTTGATTATGCGCCTTGAATCTTTTCTGAGGTAAATGTTTAGGGCTGTATTAGTCATGGTTCTCCAGAGACACAGAATCCACATGTGTGTGTAGATGTATGTGTAGTCATGCATCGCATAATGACATTTCAGTCAACAATGGGCCGCATATACAATGGTGGTCCCGTTAAGATGATGCCATATTTTTACTGTACATTTTCTATGTTTAGACACATAAATACTTAGCACTGTGTTACAATTGCCTCCAGTATTCAGCACAGCCACATGCACTACAGGTTTTAGCCTAGGAGCAAAAGGGCATAGCACATAGCCTCATATGGTAGAGTCTGCCATCCAGGTTTGGGTAAGTACACTCTGTGAGGTTCCCATAGCAACAAAATTGCTGAACAACGTGTGAAGCATTGCATTGTCACACGTGACTGTATAAAAAGAAAGAGAGACTGAGATTTAGTAAATTGGTTCACCCGATTATGGAGGCTGAAAAGTCCCAAAATCTGCAGTCAGCAAGCTGGAGACCCAGAAGAGCCAGTCTCAGTGCTCAGACACTAATCTGAGTGTGAAGGTCTGAGAACCAGGAGAGCCAAGTTCCAGTCTGAAGACAGGAGAAGACCAAGGTCCCAGCTGAAACAGGCAGGAGGAGTCGCTCTTGCTCAGCCTTTCATTCTATCCAGGTTTTCAGGTGATTGGATGCGGCCCACTTACATTAGTGAGGGCAATCTGTTTTATGTAGTCTATAGGCTCAAATACTAATCTCATCCAGAAACACCCTCACAGACGCATCCAGAATGATGTTTGACCAAATGTCTGTGTACTCATGGCCCAGTCAAGTTGACACATACAATCTACCATCAGCAGAGCCATCCATTTCCTCTAAGCACTGCTTTCTTGACTTCCCACACATTCTGAAACGCTGTGTTTTCACTACCATTCAGTTCAAAATATTTTCAAATTTCCCTTGTGACTTTGTTTTTTATTCATTTTTTATGTATAAGTGGGTTGCTTGATTTTCAAATGTCTTGGGGATTTTGTGAATAGCTTTTTATTTTTAATTGTGGTAAAATACAGATAACACAAAATTTACCATATTAACCATTTTTTTTTTAAGAGATGGAGTCTCACTATGTTGCCCAGGCTGAAGTGCAATAGCTTGTCACAAGTGTGATCATAGTGTCCTACATCCCTGAATTCCTGGGCTCAAGAGATCCTTCAGCTTCAGCCTCCTGAATAGCTGGGACTATAGGGGCACACCACTACGCTCAGCCCATCTTAATTTTTTTTTTTTTTCTGAGACAGAGTTTCTGTTCTTGTCAACCAGACTGGAGTGCAATGGTGCGATCTTGGCTCACTGCAACCTCAACCTCCCGGTTTCAAGCGATTCTCCTGCCTCAGCCTCCCGAGTAGCTGGGATTACAGGCATGTGCCACCACGCTCGACTAATTTTATATTTTTATTAGAGATGGGGTTTCACCATCTTGGTCAGGCTGGTCTCGAACTCCTGACCTCAAGTGATCAACCCACCACGGCCTCCCAAAGTGCTGGGATTAGATGTGTGGGCCACTTAACCATTTTTAAGAGTGCAATTCAGTGGCATTAAGCACATTCACATTGTTATGTAACCATCACCACCATCCATTTCCAGAACTTTGCATCTCTCAAACTGAAACTCTGTACCCATTAAAACAAACCCCCAACCCCCAGCCTCCCAGCCCCTGGTATTCTTTTTTCTGTCTCTATGGATATGACTACTCTATGTACCTCATATAAGTGGAATCATCCAGCATTGATCCTTTTGTGACTGGCTTATTTCACTTAGCACAATGTTCTTAAGTTTCATCCGTGTTGTAGCATGTGACAGAATTTTTTTCTTTTTAAGGCTAAATAATATCCTGTTGTATGGATAGACCACATTTGGTTTATCCATTCATTTGTTGATGGACACTGGGGTTGCTTACATATTTTGGCTCTTGTGAATAATACTGCTATGAACACGGATGTACAAATATCTCTTAGGGACCCTGCTTTCCATTCTTTTGAGCATATACCCAGAAGTGAGATTGCTATGGTAATTCTATCTTTAACTTTTTAAGGAATCACTATACTGCTTTCCACAGCAGCTGTGCCATTTTACATTCCCACCAACAATGAAAAGGGTTCCAATTTCTCCTCATCCTCATCATCACTTGTTATTTTCTTTTTGTTCTTTCACTTGTTTGTTCTTTTAAAAAAAATAGTAGTTGGGCCGGACATGGTGGTTCATGCCTGTAATCCCAGCACTTTGGGAGGCCAAGGCAGGTAGATCATTTGAGGTCAGGAGTTCAAGACCAGCCAGACCAACATGGTGAAACCCTGTCTCCACTAAAAATACAAAAAATAAGCTGGGCGTGGTGGTGCACGCCTGTAATCCCAGCTACTTGACAGGCTGAGGCAGGAGATTTGCTTGAACCTGGGAGGTGGAGGTCGCAGTAAGCTGAGATCGTGCCACTGCACTCCAGCCTGGGTGACAGAGTGAGATTCTGTCTCAAAAAATAAAAATCACAATCATAAGGTCCCACAATAGGCCGTCTGCAAGCCGAGGAGCAAGGAGAGCCAGTCTGAGTCCCAAACTGAAGAACCTGGAGTCCGATGTTCAAGGGCAGGAAGCATCCAGCACAGGAGAAAAGATGTAGCCTGGGAGGCTAGGCCAGTCTAGTCTTTTCACATTTTTCTGCCTGCTTTATATTCTAGCTACGTTGGCAGCTGATTAGATGTGTCCACCCAGATTAAGGGTGGGTCTGCCTTTCCCAGCCCCCTAACTCAAATGGTTAATCTCCTTTGGCAACACCTTCACAGACACACCCAGGATCAATGCTTTGCATCCTTCAATCAAGTTGACACTCAGTATTAACCATCACAGAGTGTATTTTTTATTATTGTCTAATTTAATGCAATTTTTGAGACTTGTTTTATAACAATGTACTCTCTGTGCAGTAAATATTTTACGATCAATTGAAAATAATGTGTATTCTACAACTGTTCAGTGTAATATTCTACAAATATCAATTAGGACAAGTTTCTTGATAGCGTTTTTTAAATATTCTATTAATATATGCTTCCTAATGTTTCATGTACTTTTTCATCTATTGAAGGGAGGTGTTAAAATCTTCAGTATTGTGAACAACTAACTTTATGCTAACAATTTGGCTACCTAGATGACATTAACAAATACTTTTAAAAACATAACTTAGGCCGGGCGCTGGTGGCTCACGCCTGTAGTCCCAGCACTTTGGGAGGCCGAGGTGGGCAGATCACGAGGTCAGGAGATCGAGACTATCCTGGCTAACATGGTGAAACCCCATCTCTACTAAAAATACAAAAAAAATTAGCTGGGCGTGGCGGCAGGCACTTGTAGTCCCAGCTACTCAGAAGGCTGAGACAGAAGAATGGCATGAACCTGGGAGGCGGAGCTTGCAGTGAGCCGAGATCGTGCCACTGCACTCTAGTCTGGGTGACAGAGTCAGACTCCGTCTCAAAAAAAAAACAAAAAAGCAAAAAACTTAACAAAATAGACACAAAAAGGAATTTAAAATATCAATAGTTCTTTATCTGTAAAAAATAAATTAAATTTATAATAAAATATTTTGCCACAAAGAAAACTCCAGGTCAAGATGGCGTCTCTGGGGAGTTCTATCACACGTTTATGGAAGAAATAATACAAATTTACACAATCCTTTTTAGAGCATAGAGGAAGTGGACATGATCCTCTATTCTTTTTTTTTTTTTTTTTAAGAGACAGGGTCTCACTATGTTGCCCAGCCTGGCCTCTAAATCCTGGGCTCAAGCAATCCTCTTGCCTCAGCCTCCCTAGTAGATGAGACTACAGGCATATGCCACCATGCCTGGCTTTCTCTACTTTTTAATGGGCCAGCAGATCCCTGATACCAAATGTTGACAAAGACATTACAAGAATGGAAAAATACAAATCAATATCCCTCTTGAACATAACAATGTTTAACAAAATATTAGGAGACAGAATCCAGTAATATAAGAATATAATACATCATGGGCCTGGTGCGGTGGCTCACGCCTGTAATCCCAGCACTTTGGGAGGCCAAGGCAGGCGGATCACTTGAGGTCAGGAGTT
>NW_026652279.1:30533198-30533449 GCF_009828535.3 Hylobates moloch
GGTTCAAGTGATTCTCCTGCCTCAGCCTCCCAGATAGCTAGGATTACAGACAGGCACCACCACACCCGGCTAATTTTGTATTTTTTTTTTTAGCAGAGACAGAGTTTCTCCATGTTGCTCAGGCTAGTCTCGAAGTTCCGACCTCAGGGGATCCACCTACCTTGGCCTCTCAAAGTGCTGGGATTATAGGTGTGAGCCATCACGCCCGGACTGGACTAAATATTTTTAAGACGTTCATTTTCCCCAAATTC